>NC_069502.1:743144464-743304464 GCF_027579735.1 Bombina bombina | reverse complement strand
TACCTGTGTTAGAATCTCTAAAACACTTTCACATTTTTGGTTCTTAGCTTCTGGGATGAGGAATGGACCATTGTATTTATGAATGTAATTGTTAAAATAATCACAGATTTCCTGTGAAATGTAGTTTTTTTTAGACATTTTTAACAGATAGCCGTTAGAACTAAAATAAAAAAATAATATATATATATATATATATATATATATATATATATATATATATATATATATATATATATAAATATACTAGAACAGACTCTGAATAGTGTGTCTCACAGCATAGTAGTTTTTTTTTGTTTTTGTTTTCTATTCCGCTGCCTCTGAGGCAGGGGACGGCATTGGGCAAGCAGTTCACCAGAATGCAATGCAATGTTAAATGCCAACAGGAAGAGTTGCACTTTATGGTCCACGCAATGTATTTAATTTGCACACTTGTCATACTGCTTTTCTTTTACATTTTGTTATATTTTGTTACAAAATTCAATAAAATATCAGCAAATAATTTTGAGGGACATGAAAGTGTAAATGGAAAATGCTATAACGTGTTAGAATATTTAACAATTGCACCACTGCCTCCATATATCTATGGGGTTGAAATTCTAATCCTTTAGAAAAAAAAAAATATCAACTGAATTATCTACAAAAATACCTATCACCTAGATTACGAGTTTTGAGCGCTATAGGTAAATTAACAAACACAACAAAAGTTGCATTATTTAACCCCCTGCTTTGACATGCTCATGCACGCTTTCCCCATAGACATCAATGGGGAGAAGGTGTCAGAAAAAAAACCTAACACCTGTGATTGCGGAAAGAAAAGCTCCGTAACACAGCCCCTTTGATGTCTATGGGGAAAGCGTGCATGAACACGTCAAAGCAGCGCTTGTTTTGTGTGTGGTATGGAGCTTAAAAACCCCATATCGTACGCACAAGCCGGGTTTTGAAAAACTTGTAATGGCTGCGCTATAGGGGGTTAAATAACGCAACTTTTGTTGTGTTTGGGGAAAGAAACACCCTAACACCCTAACATAAACCCCGAGTCTAAACACCCCTAATCTGCCCCCTACCGACATCGCCGCCACCTATCTAATTTTATTAACCCCTAATCTGCCGCTCCCGATATCGCCACCACCTAAATAAATCTATTAACCCCTAATCTGCCGCTCCTGATATAGCTGCCACTATACTAGTTATTAACCCTTATTCCGCTGCACCCCAACATCGTTGCCACTATATTAAAGTTATTAACCCCTATTCCGCAGCTCCCGGACATCGCTGCAACTAAATAAAGTTATTAACCCCTAAACCTCTGGCCTCCCACATCACTACCACCAAATAAACCTATTAACTCCTAAACTGCCAGCCCCCCACACCGCAACAGCCTAAATTAAACTATTAACCCCTACACCTAACCATAACCCTAACCCTAACGTAACCCTAACCCTAACGTAACCCTAACCCTAACACCCCCTAACTTTAACATAATTTAAATAGAGCTAAATTAAAGGTACAATTATTAACTTAATACATACTGTGAAATAAAACCTAAGCTAGCTACAATATAACTAATAGTTATATTGTAGCTAGCTTAGGTTTTATTTTTATTTCACAGGTAAGTTTGTATTTATTTTAACTAGGTAGACTAGTAAGTAAATAGGTATTAACTATTTACTAACTACCTAGTTAAAATAAATACAAACTTACCTGTGAAATAAAAATAAAAGCTAAGCTACCTTACACTAAAACCTAAAATTACAAAAAATAAAAAACCTATCATTAAAAAAAACAAACAATGAAATTATCCAAAAAAATAAATATGATTCCTATTCTAATACCCTTAAAAAAAAACAAAAAAACACCCTTGTAGCTTGATCCCGGCAGAGCGGGTCCATCCTGAAAACATCCGGCGTGGGGCATCCTCTTCATAAGGTCGCCGCCGTACACTGAATCTTCAAATACAAGGTACGCGATTCAAGATGGCGTCTCTTGCATTCCTATTGGCTGAAAGATTTGAATCAGCCAATAGGAATTAAGCAGCTCTCATTCTATTGGCTGATGTAAAAGAGCTAAATGCCCTTTTAAGGGCAATGCGCATCCAAATGCCCTTTTCAGGGCAATGGGTAGCTTAGGTTTTTTTTAGAGTTAGGTTTTTTATTTTGGGAGGTTGGTTGCATGGTGGGTTTTACTGTTGGGGGGTCTTTGAATTTTTTTTACAGGTTTTTTTTTATTTTGGGTGGGCTTTTTTATTTTGATAGGGCTATTAGATCAGGTGTCATTTTTTTATTTTTGATCATTTCGTTTGTTATTTTCCGTAATTTAGTATTTTTGTTTTGTAATTAGATACTTTGCAATTTTTAGAGTAGTGTTAGGATTTTTTAAATGTGTAGTTTAGTTTAATTTAATTGGTAGTTAGTTTAATTTTAGTTTAATAATTATATTAGTTTAATTGTTAGTTTAATTTGACAGGTAAGTTTTAATTTAATTTAAGTTGGGATTAAGTTGTAATTTTAATATAAAATTAGGTGGGCGTTAGGTTTAAGGGTGAATAGTTTAAATTAGTTTATTGCAATGCGGGGGGCTTTCGGTTTAGGGGTTAATAATTTAGTTTAGTATATTTCATTGTGGGAGCTTACGGTTTAGGGGTTAATAGGTTTATTATAGTGGGAATTAGAGCTTAAAAACTTTAGTATAGTGGGGGTGATGTGGGCAGACAGCAGATTAGGGGTTAATAATATTTAAATAGTGTTTGGGATGCGGGAGGGCAGCGGTTTAGGGGTTAATAACTTTATTATAGTGGTGACGATGTCAGGGATCGGCGGAATAGGGGTTAATATTTTTTAAAGTGTCGGCAATATCGGGAGCGGCAGATTAGGGGTTAATAAATTTAATATAGTATTTGCGATGCAGGAGGGCCTCGGTTTAGGGGTTAATAGGTAGTTTATGGGTGTTAGTGTACTTTTTAACACTTTGGTTATGAGCTTTATGTTACAGCTTTGTAGCGTAAAACTCATAACTAATTACTTTCGATGGCTTTACGGATCTTGTCGTTTTAGAGTGTAACGCTCGCTTTTTAGCCTCACTGCAAAACTCATAATGGCAGCGCTATGGAAATCCCATGAAAAACTTAATTTTTACGAGTGCGGTACTGACGTTGCGTTACAAGCTAAAAGGCTTGCGGTACACCTATACCGACAAGACTTGTAATTGCTGCAGTGCTGTTTTAATGCTGAAATTACCATTTTTCCAGCGTTAAAACATGAACGCACAACTTGTAATCTAGGTGTATGTACTTTAATGGTGAAACTAAACACTAAGGGGCGATTCATCAAGCTTCGAATGAACTGTATGATAAAATAAAAAATTAAAAAGTTATAAGGGCTCAAAGATATGAGGTTTCAGATGTTAGAAAAAAAACTGCAAAGGTATATATATATATATATATATATATATATATATATATATATACACAATATATATATATGTGTGTACATATGCATTTTTATGTGTATTTATATATTGCATTTGAGCTCTTTGCGGTCAAATAGATGAAAACATGTAAAATAATATTTAATGCAATATTCATATTTAATAAAGTGTTAAAATGTGTTGTGTATATATACATATATATATATATTGTGAACAAAAAGATTGGAGAATGGGCACAGGTCTAAACCTCTCTTTAACACTGAGAATTAATCAGTTAATCAGTATGGTAAAATACTAAAAAGATTCAAAGATATAGTACAGGAAGCATATTTACTACATTTTATATTTTATTTATTTCATCTCCTGAGAGCGTGGTTTACCCTAATTGATTGACATCAGGAGCCGTTTTTATGTAAAGAGCATCTCTATGTTAGTTTGTTAGCTTGCTAGATATGTGATCATACTTCTTTTAATACGCTACAGATTTCTCATATACTTTTTGATATATGTATTTGTTAATAAGTTCCAATAATATGGAATGTTAATTGCATGTTACATAATAATTTTTAAATACTTATGAATTGTTTTTTATTAAATAAAATATGAAGTGTACTTTATAAAAACAATACTGTACTATATTTGTTTTTATTTTTCTCTTACAATACATGGGATTGTCCCTGTTTGGAGAAAACAGACACGAAAGGGAATCTCTCGCTAAGGGGATTGAATAAAAGTGGATATAGTCACCTATGGAAGGAGCCAATGACTAAAGAACCAACTACTTAACAAATTGTGCGGTACTTACCTCATTCAGATTGAGGTATATTTTTGTAAGTAGACAATTCATACATACCTATCGGTCTCTGTGGGCACACCAACTAACCTGAAGCATAGCTTTATCAAGAAATTTCTATCACCTGGGATCTTCTTTTTAGATACTAAAGTACAAAAAGTTCATATAAGGATATATGTAATCTTCCTTAGACTCTCCGGTCTTCTGATGTTTCTTATTTCATCCTCATAAAAAGGAAACAAAAATGTACCACATAGTGTAAATCTCTGTAACACTATTCAGGAGATAAAGAACACTCGTGTGCAAATGGTTACTCACATGGGTTGGAGCTATAGCCAAGCTCAGGGAAATGCGCACACCCACTTTATACTGGTGGGTAAACAGTTACTCTCACAGGATAATAGAATAAAAAGGATTTATTAAAACATATATATAAAAGCGTCACAAGAACTGCATGTGCACCGTAAACAGGAGAATAAAGCAACAAAGTGTCTATTATTGCTCTAATGAGCGAAGCCCAATGCTGTAAGTCAGTGGATAGGAAAGCAGAAGCTTAACCGCAAAACTGTCCACCTTATGACCAGCGTAGGTAGCTCCTCCCTCAGGTGTGCAGATAATTGAGCAGACGCAATGAAGAGATAATGTTTCCGACGTACGTTTCACAATTAAGCTTTGTCAATTAAATGATGTGCGCATGTCAGTATATCCTTTTAAACCCTTTTATCTCCTGAATAGTGTTACAGAGTTACACTATGTGGTACATTTTTGTTTCCTTTTTATGAGGATGAAATAAGAAACGTCAGAAGACTGGAGATTCTAAGGAAGATTACATATATCCTTATATGAACTTTTTGTACTTTATTGTTTTTCATCACATTTATTTCACATTCTTTTTGTTTTGTGATATTTTGGTATTTTATGTTATCTTTTTAGATACATTTTGGACACTGAATAATGGACATTATCGTTTTATCAATTTTAACCATAAGCATTTATTGACATTTTTACACACTGTGTTAGTTTTATACTCTATAACGTATCTTTGAATCTTTTTAGTATTTTACCATACTGATTAACTGATTAATTCTCAGTGTTAAAGAGAGTTTAAGACCTGTGCCCATTCTCCAATCTTTTTGTTCACATTGTTTATTAATAGACTTTGTTTTCTGGTGGTGGGGACCGCCAGAATTACTTAGTCAGGCGGTTTGGGCAGCATCTCTAATCTCAATAATTATATTTTACTTTTTGCATGATCTACTAGGCGCTGTTATATTTTATTCTTTGTATACATACTGTATATATATATATGTATATATATATATATATATATATATATATATATATATATATATATATATATATATACAGTATATATATATATATATATATATATATATAGAAAGAGAGAGATAGATAGATAGATAAATATAGGTATAGATATACTGTATATTTTACCAAAATACCATCAGACATATGTAGAAATATCTATTTATGATTAAATAGAACATATTCTTCTATTCAAAGATAATTAGAATGTAAAATATCATATGTCGGGTTAGCAAACTTGAGAAACTGCGATTGGGTTTGTGTGCGAGTAAGGGTATTGTTTTTTTTTTTTTCTACTTTAAGTGCTCCATTGAAGTCTATGCGGAGATAAGTTAGTGTGTTTGCGATATTTGAAGTTGGACTTTTTGCATACAAGTGAAAACTTTTTACTTTCAATTTGTAATTTGTGAGCTACCCGACGTGCAAAAAAAGCCTCCATCTAGCAAAGTTAATGAGTAAGGGGCAGAGCAAAGTACCGCTCCACTCAAAATCTAGCTCTTACTTTGTTTATCTTTTATGCATAGTCACACACACATATCATTTTGTTGCCAAATAAATTGGAATAATTTTCAATCAAATTAAATTTCACATGCTATCGTACTTCAGTGAAAGATATTTTATTTGGTATTATGTCTCACAGTTTTTCTATCATTTTGCAAAGCACAATTCTTTAAACGTGTGGTTTTAACATCTATAATATAAATTTTTTTGTGTGTAAATTATTACATTTTATCTGTGTTTTCCAGCCAATAAAATATACTTAATCAAGTAATATATATGGTATCATTTTAGAAAAATGCTGTATTTGCATTTACCTTTCAAAGAAGATATCTTCCATGAATATACCACACTAGGCATTGTTCCAGCTGTTGCTTCCAAAGGATTATCATCAGCCTACGCACATACCACGCCATCTTTATATGAAGTATATTGTCAACATCTGCAAAATATTTAGACTCATTCCTCAAGCAGGAGAACAGGTGAAGAAAGAAATTATGTCTTGCCATTTAGTTTGCTCTTATTTTCTTTAAAGCCTTTTGCATGATGTCTAAATAATGATGCTCACCTCTTCCTATTGCAATTCATCCTTTTATTTTTGTATTTTTTTAAAAAATATTTTATGAAACATAATTATAACAAAACAGAATCGTACACAATCATAGTTCTAATAAAAAGACAAAATGACCAATTTATTTACTCAAAATAACAATAATAGATTAAAAAAACAATAAAAAACAGATTTTCTCTTCATAATCCTTTCATTTTATCTAGTTAAAGGGATACTAAACCTAATTTGTTCCTTTCATGATTCAGATAGAGTATGCAATTTTAAGCAACTTTCTAATTCACTCCTATTATTAAAAAAATCTTTGTTTTCTTGGAATCTTTATTTGAAAAGCAGGAAAATAAACCTTTGGAACTGATTGGTGGCTACATTTCTTTCAGGTCTGGGTAATGGTTTTAGCAAACTTTAAGTTTTTTTATGGGTATCTTTTGGTCTGGCATATACCAGACTATCAATTACATATGTTGTTACATCTTTAGTGATAAATGGCCACCAAAAATTACAGGTAATTAAGTGTTTGGTCTTTTTTTATCCCACCATGTCCACTCAGAGGAGTATTGTCATGATATTGAAAGCTGTCCATAATGAATGGAGGAGGAAATCTTCATTTTTGTAAAAATAGATATCATTTTGTGATACCATTGGTGGCACAAAATCTGGTAGTTCTCTAATAGTACTGCTCTGTTTAATCCTATCCCAAATGGAAGGTACAGTAGGGAGAAAACACTCTCAAGATAATTGGGTTCTTCGTTAAATATGGGTAATTCTTCTGTCTTGCAAGAAAGAGCATCAGCCTTGTCATTACTTGAACCAGGCCTATATGTTATGATCAAATAAAATCTGCTGAAGAAAATGAGCCCATCTGGCTTATCTTGGTTTTAATCGACGTGTAGATTGTGAATATTCCAAGTTGCGATGGTCTGTGTATACTGTGACAGCATTTCTTATTCCTTCTAATAGATGTCACCATTCTTCAAGAGCCAATTTTATGGCTAACAATTCTCTAGCACCAACATCATAATTTCGCTCAGCTGTAGATAAAGAGAGAGAGAAAGCTACTGGGTGCATGATTTTCTTAGATATACGTTGCAAGATAATAGCCCCCAACTGACGTCTCAGAAGCATCATCTTCCAAAAAATACGGGTTATTAGGATTTGATAGAATCAGTATTGGAAGTGAGGTAAATAATCGTTTTAACTCTTCAAATGCCTTCTGGGCTTGAGAATTCCAATTAAATGTAATATCTTTCATGGTTATGGTAGTGATAGAATGTACAATTTAAAAAAAAATAAAAATACATTTTTTATAGAAGTTGCAAAAGCATTTCTTATTAGTAGGTACTGGCCAGGACAGGATGGCTTTTATCTTGCTAGAGTCCATCTCTAAAGTGCCTGGAGAGATTACATAGCCAAGAAACTCTACTTTATGAACATTGAAAGCACATTTTTCCATTTTTGTATACAAATTATCACCTAGATTACGAGTTTTACGTTAGAGGCTGTGTGGTGCTAACGAGCAGTTTATGCTCACCGCTCACTTACAGACAGCGCTGGTATTACGGGTTTTTACAAACCCGTCTTTAAAAAAACAAGAAGTGAGCGTGGAGCAAAATTTTGCTCAAAATCTCACTCCAATACCAGCGCTGCTTACGTTAGCGTGAGTTGGTGTAACGTGCTCGTGCACGATTTCCCCATAGGAATCAACAGGGAGAGCCGGCTGAAATAAAGTCTATCACCTGCAAAAAAGCAGCGTTTAGCTCCTAACGCAGCCCCATTGATTCCTATGGGGAAATAAAATGTATGTCTACACCTAACACCCTAACATGAACCCCCGAGTCTAAACACCCCTAATCTTACACTTATTAACCCCTAATCTGCCGCCCCCAACATCGCCAACACCTACATTATATTATTAACCCCTAATCTGCCGCTCCGGACACTGCCGCCACCTACATTATACTTATGAACCCATAATCTGCTGCCCCCAACATTGCCGACACCTACATTATATTTATTAACCCCTAATCTGCCACCCCTAACGTCGCTGCCACTATAATAAACATATTAACCCCTAAACCTAAGTCTAACCCTAACCCTAACCCCCCCTAACAAATATAATTTAAATAAATCTAAATAAAATTACTATCATTAACTAAATTATTCCTATTTAAAACTAAATACTTACCTGTAAAATAAACCCTAAGCTAGCTACAATATAGCTTATAGTTACATTGTAGCTAGCTTAGGGTTTATTTTTATTTTACAGGCAAGTTTTTATTTATTTTAACTAGGTAGAATAGTTACTAAATAGTTATTAACTATTTAATGAACTACCTAGCTAAAATAAAGACAAATTTACCTGTAAAATAAAACCTAACCTAAGTTACAATTACACCTAACACTACACTATACTTTAATAAATTATTCCTATTTAAAACTAAATACTTACCTGTAAAATAAACCCTAAGCTAGCTACAATATAACTTATAGTTACATTGTAGCTAGCTTAGGGTTTATTTTTATTTTACAGGCAAGTTTTTATTTATTTTAACTAGGTAGAATAGTTACTAAATAGTTATTAACTATTTAATAAACTACCTAGCTAAAATAAAGACAAATTTACCTGTAAAATAAAACCTAACCTAAGTTACAATTACACCTAACACTACACTATAATTAAATTAATTCCCTAAATTAAATACAATTAAATAAAATGAGCTAAAGTACAACCCCCCCACTAAATTACAGAAAATAATAAACAAATTACAAGATTTTTAAACTAATTACACCTAATCTAATCCCCCTAACAAAATAAAAAGACCCCCCCCTACACTAAATTACAAATAGCCCTTTAAAGGGCCTTTTGCAGGGCATTGCCACAAAGTAATCAGCTCTTTTACCTGTAAAAAAAAATACAAATCCCCCCCAACATTAAAACCCACACAACCAACCCTACTCTAAAACCCACCCAATCCCCCCTTAAAAAAACCTAACACTAAACACTTGAAGATCACCTTACCGGGAGAAGTCTTCATCCAAACGGGCAGAAGTGGTCCTCCAGACGGGCAGAAGTCTTCATCCAAGCCGGGCAGAAGTGGTCCTCCAGATGGGCAGAAGTCTTCATCCAGACTGCATCTTCTATCTTCATCCATCCGGCGCAGAGCAGGTCCATCTTCAAGACATCTGACGTGGAGCATCCTCTTCTTCCGACGGCTACGACTGAATGAAGGTTCCTTTAAATGATGTCATCCAAGATGGCGTCCCTTCAATTCCGATTGGCTGTCAGCCAATCAGAATAAAGGTAGAAAAAATCCTATTGGCTGCCCGGTTGGATGAAGACTTCTCCCGATAAGGTGATCTTTAAGGGGTTAGTGTTAGGTTTTTTTAAGGGGGGATTGGGTGGGTTTTAGAGTAGGGTTGTTTGTGTGGGTAGTGGGTTTTAATGTTGGGGGGATTTGTAATTTTTACTTTGGGGCAATGCCCCGCAAAAGGCCCTTTTAAGGGCTATTTGTAATTTAGTGTAGGGTAGGGCTTTTTTTAATTTGGGGGGCTTTTTTATTTTGTTAGGGGGATTAGATTAGGTGTAATTAGTTTAAAAATCTTTTAATTTGTTTATTATTTTCTGTAATTTAGTGTTTGTTTTTTGTACTTTAGCTAAATTTATTTAATTGTATTTAATTTAGGGAATTAATTTAATTATAGTGTAGTGTTAGGTGTTAGTGTAACTTAGGTTCGGTTTTATTTTACAGGTACTTTTGTATTTATTTTAACTAGGTAGTTATTAAATAGTTAATAACTATTTAATAACTATTCTACCTAGTTAAAATAAATACAAACTTGCCTGTAAAATAAAAATAAACTCTAAGCTAGCTACAATGTAACTATAAGTTATATTGTAGCTAGCTTAGGGTTTATTTTATAGGTAAGTATTTAGTTTTAAATAGGAATAATGTAGTTAATGATAGTAATTTTATTTAGATTTATTTAAATTATATTTAAGTTGGGGGGGTTAGGGTTAGACTTAGGTTTAGGGGTTAATAACTTTAATATAGTGGGGGCGACGTTGGGGGCGGCAGATTAGGGGTTAATAAATGTAGGTAGGTGGCGTCGATGTTAGGGCCGGCAGATTAGGGGTTAATAATATTTAACTAATGTTTGCGAGGCCGGAGTGACGTGGAGCATCCTCTTCTTCCGACGGCTACGACTGAATGAAGGTTCCTTTAAATGATGTCATCCAAGATGGCGTCCCTTCAATTCCGATTGGCTGTCAGCCAATCAGAATAAAGGTAGAAAAAATCCTATTGGCTGCCCGGTTGGATGAAGACTTCTCCCGATAAGGTGATCTTTAAGGGGTTAGTGTTAGGTTTTTTTAAGGGGGGATTGGGTGGGTTTTAGAGTAGGGTTGTTTGTGTGGGTAGTGGGTTTTAATGTTGGGGGGGGATTTGTAATTTTTTTTTACAGGTAAAAGAGCTGATTACTTTGGGGCAATGCCCCGCAAAAGGCCCTTTTAAGGGCTATTTGTAATTTAGTGTAGGGTAGGGCTTTTTTTAATTTGGGGGGCTTTTTTATTTTGTTAGGGGGATTAGATTAGGTGTAATTAGTTTAAAAATCTTTTAATTTGTTTATTATTTTCTGTAATTTAGTGTTTGTTTTTTGTACTTTAGCTAAATTTATTTAATTGTATTTAATTTAGGGAATTAATTTAATTATAGTGTAGTGTTAGGTGTTAGTGTAACTTAGGTTCGGTTTTATTTTACAGGTACTTTTGTATTTATTTTAACTAGGTAGTTATTAAATAGTTAATAACTATTTAATAACTATTCTACCTAGTTAAAATAAATACAAACTTGCCTGTAAAATAAAAATAAACTCTAAGCTAGCTACAATGTAACTATAAGTTATATTGTAGCTAGCTTAGGGTTTATTTTATAGGTAAGTATTTAGTTTTAAATAGGAATAATGTAGTTAATGATAGTAATTTTATTTAGATTTATTTAAATTATATTTAAGTTGGGGGGGTTAGGGTTAGGGTTAGACTTAGGTTTAGGGGTTAATAACTTTAATATAGTGGCGGCGACGTTGGGGGCGGCAGATTAGGGGTTAATAAATGTAGGTAGGTGGCGTCGATGTTAGGGCCGGCAGATTAGGGGTTAATAATATTTAACTAATGTTTGCGAGGCCGGAGTGCGGCGGTTTAGGGGTTAATATATTTATTATAGTGGTATAGCGATGTCCGGTTTGGCGGATTAGGGGTTAAAATTTTTATTTTAGTGTTTGCGATGTGGGGGGCCTCGGTTTAGGGGTTAATAGGTAGTTTATGAGTGTTAGTGTACTTATTAGCACTTTAGTTAAGAGTTTTATGCTACGGCGTTGTAGTCTAAAACTCTTAACTACTGACTTTAAAATGCGGTACCAGTGTTGACAGGAGAGGGTCTACCGCTCACTTTTTGGCAGACTCGTAATACCGGCACTATGCAAGTCCCATTGAAAAAATGGGATACGCAATTTACGTAAGTGGATTTGCGGTATTTCCAAGTCTGGCTAAAAAAGTGAGCGGTACACCTGTACCTTCAAGACTCGTAATACCAGCTGGCATTAAAAAGCAGCGATGGGTCCGGCCAACGCTGCTTTTCAAGCCTAACGCACAACTCGTAATCTAGCCAAATGTTTTCTGAGAAGAGATAATACAGTTTTACATGTGTAATATGTTTTGGCAGTGAAGCAGAGTAAATCAGGATATCATCAAGATAAATGACAACGAATATGTCTAATATATCCCTAAGTATATTTTTAACAAATCTTTGAAAATTTGCCTGGGCATTGCATAAGCCAGAAGGCATTACTATGTATTTGTAATGCCCGTACCTTGAAATAAATGCCTCCATTCATCCCCTTTTCTGATTCTCACCAGATTGTAGGTCCCACGAAGATCTATTGTGTTGTAAATAGTGGCTTCTCGAAATCTTTCCAATAATTCAGGTATTAAAGGCAGAGGATATCTATTTTTTATTGTTACTACATTCAGTGCCCTATAATCAATACAGGGTCAAAGGCCGCCATATTTTTTACCCATAAAGAATATCCCTGCTCCAGTAGAAGGTCTTAAACCCTTTAGTGAGATTTTCATCAATATAACTTTTTAATACCTCAAGCTATGGTTCAGAAAGAGGGTATATATGAACCAGCAGAACTGTAGAGCCTGAAAGTAGATCTATTGGAGAGTCGTATTTTCTATGAGGCGGTAATTCTTTTGCCCCTTTCTATTCCAATACATCATAGAATTCTTTATAACAAGTAGGTATCTGACTTTGAGGACTGTTGTTAGATGGTTCTAGAATTAGGTTTATAGAAGTATCTGATATGCATCGGTTTATACAGTGATTTATACAAATTCGGAGGTAAAATGTATATTTCCAGTATCCCAGTTGATTGTGGGATTGTGCTTCCTTAACCATGAAAAACCTAGTATCAAAGGGATTATGGTTTAAAAGAAGGCATCTCAGGGCGGAGCCGGAACGCCATCCAAGATGGACGCACCTCACTGAGCTCCTACTAAGTGGTGAGGAGTAAGGCACTAAACTTTCATGACCATGACAGGTATACCAACAAAAGAACCACCCGCACTACATATCGGTACTTTCCGATCATCGGAACTCACTTCTGCAGCGCCGCAATTATCGCGGCCTACACGACGTGCTCGGAGCACGCAGATATCCTAGATCGATGCAGATTCTGAGGCAAACAAGAAGCAAGGAAGCTGGAATACGACTGCACAGGGATAACAAATCTCGTGAATCAGCCCATCAAGGTAAATTGCCACAATCACACAGCACAATAAGATACGGTGGCTAAGTCTAATAATCAGAGCATTTCACTCCATTTGGGGTCAAAGAATTTACTAATAATAATGATAAAAGACAAGGACCATGTTATAACAAATAAAAAGAAGTATCACACATAAAGCAAAAAACCTGAACCAGCAAAGATATGCTTTGATTGCTGCTAAACAGATATTACACATACCCATCAGAGAATAGGCCTGCAAAACACATACAGGGGCCACGTGGAATTATAACAGGAGCAAAACCGCCACAGTCAAACAAACGTGAAAGAAACTATTGGGGCCTACAATTAGATTTTATGAAAACGGCAGCTGAAGATTACTTATTTTTACTACACTTTGAGCAAGAGTTAGAAAGAGATTCAAGACGCTGCAGCATCATACATATCCATGCAGAAATCAATCGATACTTTACAGCATATGTTTGATTTGAGATGGCAACTAGAAGAATAGCTAAGCAGGACAAAATCAATAAACCAGTTAACAGTAACGTTAATACCTTCTTCAAACCTGTAGAAAAACAGAAATCCACTGAAGAAGTACAAGAGGTTAACATAGACAAGATGCAGGATGAAGGCTGCACAATGACTCGGAACAGTGATAATGAAGAGATGTCGACTAGAGAAGGCCCTATCACTTATAGGGCAATGGAATCACTTATAAACCAGGTGAAATCCTGTATAAAAGAAGAGTGTGCTGAACTTAAAAGAGAAATTACAGATTTGGGAAGCAGGGTAGATACTCTGGAAGGTGACAGAGAAGACATGACGGCAGAAATGCTTAATATGTCAAACAAAATGCGATCACAACAGAGACAGATCTGAGATCTGGAAACCAAATTAGATGAAATCGAAAACAGAACCCGCCGTAATAATATAAGAATTAAAGGAATACCGGAATCAGTTCTGGGCCCACACCTGAGAAATTACTTAGACGGCCTATTTAGATCTCTCTTAGAAGAAGACCACCCTGATACCACAGCAATACAAATGGAGAGAGCACATCGCTCCTTAAAACCAAAGCCACCTGAAACAAATCCCCCTAGGGATGTCGTTATCTGCTTCACTAAATACCAGGAGAAAGAACTCATTCTGCAACAAGCTCGCAAACAGCAAAACTTCACCTACCAAGGTGCTACAATAAAATTTTTCGCCGACCTGTCTATATTGACCCTACAGAGAAGAAGGGAATTTGCAACTCTAACACAACACCTCAGATCACTAAACATCCCTTATAGATGGGGCTTTCCAGTGCAGGTCCAGGTGATAAAGAATGGGAAAAGACATGAATGCTCTCAAGTAATAGATATAAACTCCTTCTGCATCAACCTGGACATACCACCACCAAAACCCACAATGACTGATCCCAAAGATACAGACCCCCAGAGGAAAAGACTTTCTCCAGTCACCAAACACAGAACATGGAGTGATATCACCAAAACACCACCCTCTAAGAAAACTTCTCTCCATAGACCATCTGCAGCTAAAACTTGAACAGCCTCTCCAAGAAGAAGAGGATACTTACACCAATTTTTACCATCTACTGCATTGGTTTAAGCTGTACGACTGACTTAACACTTTTCAAGAGTTAAACTAACTGTATCCTTTGCCATGTTGGTACTTTTAGAAATATTACAAAAAATTTGATGTGATGTTGATGTTGTTTTTTCCTTTTCATGTTATTTTCTCCTTCCCCAGTTCTAACTATCAATAGACTTAACCATCAAAAGACTCAGAGAAAGGCTACCATTGTCTATGGACAGATTGAACATTTATTGTTATATTTAAATACGATAAGATATACTAAAATAGGTTATGCACTTTCTCTGCTTGTAACTCTGCAAAATTGTGATCTGTAGCAATTGTTTAACATGTATATAGTTTTTCACATCCTCAGATATCTAGATCAGACCTAAGAAGAGCTCCCGAGATGACCAATAACCTAGTAAAACTCCAGACTACAATATGGTAACAAAAATATAATCAAAAGTTAAGTGATCCTTTATATTGTATCACCTTGATGTAAGACCATAGCACACTCAGATTATAGATGTAGACACTCTGACTGTTTATATGAATTCTTGTCCCACTGAAAATGACTTATCCACGTTAATTGTTGATAAGGTTCTAACCCTGTTGGCTCCAATATTAAGTACTTAATTTAAAAGAAGACACTCCGCTAAAGGGATAAAGATCCCGGTAGTAGGGGTGACCCATCATCTCACTATACAACACCGGATATGTTATCTTGATGCTGAGACCAAAATACCTTAAGATTGACATCCAGTTAGTAAACTATAACAATTTAACAAAAACAGATCTAGTAGTCTCCCAATTTTTATATGACTAGTATTACCCCAAAACACAACATACTTCGTCAGGAAGACTTTTAGCTAGATGACCTGAAAGAATTCTGATAATTATCTTTATTAAATTAAAGAAGTTCTTACATTTGCTACATGTTATATAGGCATTTATACTACAGCCTTACCAGACCACTATATGACCCCTGTTGATAACCCCTACTTGGGCTTTTTCTTTTCTTTTTTTTTTCTTCTCTTCTCTATCTCCCCTTTATTTTCTTTGTTGTTGTGTTTGTTTCAATCCATTCTCCCTCCCTCTCTTTGTATTACTCGTCTATACCAGAGATATTATTCTCCCCTCCATATACTTTCCCCTACACACCCTCTTCCCTTTATCCCCCTTCTACCTCTGTCAATTACCGCCACCTAATATCCCCCCCCCTCGCTAGCAATTGAAACCGGTGATTACCTATATTACCGTGGACTATAAGACATCTTCTTTCATTATACGCAAAACAACATGACGAAACCTCAAATACTCAATAAGCTTAATATGGCGACGCAAAATGTTAAAGGGTTTTTATCTACACAAAAAAGATCAATCGCACTACATGACTTCTATAAAAGGGCTTAGATATTGTTTTTATACAAGAAACCCACTTCAGGAAAAAACACGAACCCACCCTCCCTTCGCGCTATTACGATAGACAATTTACTAGCTCTAACACAACAAAAAAAAATGGGGTTAGTATACTACTTAAAAGAGGACTCCCCTTTGAACTAATACATACTAAGCAAGATGAGGAGGGCAGATTCCTGTTGGTGGTAGGCACTTGCTATGGTAGACCTTTGACACTCCTAAACCTTTATGCACCAAACCGCCCCAAACCTGCCTTTTTCAGAAAGGTGATGAACCTGTTAATTGACTTAGCAAAGGGCCCAATTTTTATTGCTGGAGACCTGAACTTCCCAGCGGATCCATCCCTAGATGTTTCCTCTGGGAAATCGTACATGCCATCTAAATTGATCAAGGCGAACTGGCAAGCACTCCAAACCGTGCCAACCTTTGACACCTGGCGAATGACACACCACGCAACAAGGGACTACACATTTTTTTCGCACCCACAAAAAATATACACAAGACTAGACTACATTCTATGTGACCAGTCATCTTTAAAACTCTTGATAGACGCCAAAATATCTCAAACACCTTGGTCAGATCACGCGATGGTATTGAGCTCATTCGCATGGCCCCAGAAACCAGGCATACGCGACACTTGGAAACTAAACAATATAGTCTTTACAGACCCTGTAATGTTACAAACTATCATAGAGAAGACCTCCCTGTTTTTTGATATAAACATCCCACAAGATACTTCTCACATCAATAACTGGGAGACATATAAGTGTTTTATAAGGGGGGAAATAATTAAACAGATAGCTCAACATCGCAGACAACAAGAACAGATTTATAAGTCCCTCACTAATTCGCTCTCCTTGGCAGAAACAGAACATAAAAATAAACCATCCTCCGACGACCTACTAAACAATCTGAAAAAAGCTAGAGATGCACTCAACAAATATCTTGATAAACATGCACACAGACGAGCACTCACGCTAAATGCAAAATATTTTGCAGAAGGAAATAAAACGGGTAAGCTTCTAGCTAGGTCACTTAAGAAAAAACTCTACAAGTCTTTCATTAGAACAATTAAAGATGTAAATAAAAAAGATCAATACAATAGCGAAGACATAGCGAACGGCTTCTCAGAATACTATAGCAAATTATACAATTTAGACAAAACCAACCCCAATAACAAACAGGAACAAATAGATAATTACTTAACTAATGTGAACCTTCCCTCACTATCAGATTCAGATAAAATAGAATTGGAATCTCCTTTCATGCTTCTGGAATTACAAGACACTATAAAGCAATTGACACCAGGGAAAGCACCAGGCCCAGATGGGTTCACCCCGAACTTCTTCAAAACCCTCTCACCGCACATATGCCCACACCTACTACAACTTTTCAATACAATGAATAGTAAATCTCCCTTCCCTGACCATATGTTAGAAGCAAATATAACAGTCATTCCCAAACCAGGCAAAGATCCCACCCAAATGACAAATTACAGACCCATATCACTACTAAATGTAGATGTTAAGATTTTCGCCAAGCTTTTAGCGAATAGGTTAAAACGTTACCTACCTGGCCTGATACACGCAGACCAGGTGGGATTTATCCCCTCACGCGAAGCCAAGGACAACACTACCAGACTCTTACATATTTTACATCTTTCCTCATCTGAACATATCCCCTTTGTCTTGCTATCAACCGACGCCGAGAAGGCCTTTGATAGGGTGGACTGGCAATTTCTGTGGTCCACTCTACATAAATTTGGTCTCCCTCAAAAATTTATAGAAAAAATATTAGCTATATACTCCAAACCTAACGCAAAAGTAATAGTCAATAATACAACATCACACAACTTTCCAATACACAATGGCACTAGGCAGGGATGCCCCCTCTCACCTCTACTCTTTGCCCTATCGGTGGAAGTTCTAGCAGCAAGAGTACGCGCCTCATCTGAGGTAGAAGGAGTTAGTATAGGGGAATGTAACACCAAATGTTTGTTGTTTGCTGATGACATTCTATTTACATTGACGAATCCTAAAAGATCTTTACATGCGCTCACCGAAATCCTAACTGAATACAAAAAACTATCTAATTTCTCCATTAATATGGGGAAATCAATGATCATGCCCACCCATCTAAAGCATGAAGACAATCGATTTATCAATTCCCAAACACTTTTCCCTTTAGCAAATCACATCACATACTTAGGATTAGCCATCCATCCCAATATAAAGGACACCATCGAATGGAACTACAAGGCCCTAAAGCAAAAGATAGAAATCGAATTAAATAACTGGCATAAATCAGGACACTTGACTTGGCTGGGTAGGGTAAATGCGATCAAAATGACTACACTACCTAAGATACTATATATATTACAAACATTGATTCTAATACCTTCAACAACATACCTAGTTAACTTACAAAAACAGATCAACAATTTCATTTGGTCTTACTCCAAACCACGGGTATCCACTCACACTCTATACCTCTCTAAGGGAGGCCTAGGTATACCTAACTTAATGAATTATTACAAAGCAATACACTTATCACGCATTACCACATGGAACCAAATTAAAAATCCAAAGAGATGGGTATTAATGTATGCCCAAAAATTACCTGATACTACCATGAGAGATATTTGCTGGATACCTAGTAGATATCGCCCAAAAGAAGTTACACAAAATATCTTTCTCGCAGAAACACTACGTATATGGGATACACTCTTAGCCACCCACAACCAGATTTCGACTTCTATCTCACCTCTCACACCTATATTAAATAGTAAAATTTTTCCAGGACTTCAGTTTACTAGACCTGCTAATAAAGACGATCAACATTCGTATGTACCAATTTTCCATTTAATTAAAGAAGGAGATATTAAAAACTTTATTGATATACGAAATAACATAGGCCCCCCACTAGACACTTGGTTCTCCTACTTCCAAATTAGACACTTTTTACAGTCACACCCCCAGAAATCAAATTTCAACAGACCATTTACAACTTTTGAAACAATGTGCCTCCTCCCTACGACCCCTAAACACCTCATCTCTGTCACGTACCAATTAATACAGACGTTAGAAGCCCGTAAACCATCTTCCTTTAGACCAGCTTGGGAAAAAGAACTGAATATACAGCTAGATGACCAGGAGTGGGAGAGATGTTTTATGTCCATCAAAAAATCCTCTATCTCAGCTAACATTGTAGAAACTAACTACAAACTAATTTCCAGATGGTATCTTACGCCCACACGTTTACACAGAATTTACCCATCAGTATCCCCTAAATGCTGGAGGCAGTGCGAGGAACAAGCTACTCTGTCTCATATTTGGTGGCACTGTCCACTAATTAGACCTTTCTGGGATCAAATTGAAAGACACATCTCGAAAAAGCTAAACCAAAATATAGTACTTGAACCCCAAACAATCTTGCTTCACAACCTCCCCAATCTTAGATGCCAATACAAAAACTCCTTACTTCAGATTCTAATAAATAGTGCCAAAAGGCTGATCCCACGACTATGGAAAAAATCCCAAACTCCCACCTTTCAGCAATGGTTAGATGAGGTCAACCATGTCCTTAAATTAGAAGAGATGTATCATAGCTACTACTCTAGGAAAGACCAATTTCTCAATATACTCTTTCTCTGGAGACAGGACTGATGGCTACTTTAAACACTTTAAACACTTCAAACACTGAAATTAATACTTACTCGCGAATAACTATTCTACTGTCTAGCGAAAACCCCTTCCCCCTTTCCTCCCTCCCTCTCCCCCCGCACCCTGTCATTTCATATATTACTTATATCTTCCATGTTAATGTTATGATAACTTGTTTTGTTGAAAAATCTGCTGCAATGATGAACATACAGAATATTCATTGGTTTGCAACCTACCTAAATATTATTTTGACTAACTGTCTGAAAATTGATTCTGTATTCTTTTATTCTGTTAATAAAAAATATTGAATTTAAAAGAAGGCATCTCTTTTTGACTCCTATTAATATATAAAAGGGTTCTGTTTTTACAGTAACTGGACCTGAACTAGGATGTGAGCCATTAATCAACTGAATGTTGGTAGGTGTTTCTTCCGTTATTGTAGGAATGGACAGCGCTTTGGCCATGGTAGTATCCATAAAGCAACAGGTGGCTTCTGAATCGATCATCCACAGATTATTTATTCTGCTGTAAGGAGAGAGGTATAGATAAGTGGCATTATAAATTATGCAATGTAGTCTTTGTACAGAGAAAAGGTCTTGCATGCTTACTTCCTGTAGGTCTGGGTTTTACTTTGCATTTTCTAACTTGATGCCCAGCCTTTCTGCAGTATAAGCAAACACCTTTGGCTCTTCTGCTGGCTTTTTCGGCTTCTAATAAGGGACCATGGGCATAGGTTCTTCAGTAGTAGATTCTGGAAAAACTGGTGGAATACTAGAAAACACTAAACCCAGTCTAAATGGGTTAAGTAATGCTGGCTCCTTCCAAGTGGAATCAATAGCCAGACAAAAAAATCAGTAATGTACTTCTCTAATATTCTTCTTCCTTGCTTAAGAACCTGCAGGGAAGCAGAGGCAGTAGCAACTCTATTGGGGTAATCATACATGTTATCCATAGCCTATAGAAAGGAAGTCCAGGAATCTAGTATAGGGCTATTTGTTCTGAGTAGATGGTGAGCCTAAGCATGAGGTTCTCCAAATAAAAGGGGTCACTGTGCAAATTTTATAAAATTGATTGCGTATATTCTGGGCTGGCAGAGAAATTAGGATTTGACAAACTTCTCTGGAAGTGCTATATGGGGTTCCAGATAACAGGAGCAGTCTCTGGTACAGGAACAGGTGCTGCAGGCATTTGTATCATCTGATTACATTTCATCTGATTTTCTTGCAGCGTGGATTGTACCATTGCATTTCTTGTACAGACTGTGTAAGGGTCGCTAGTTGCTGAGTAATCATCTCTAAGATTTTTTATATCTCTATAGGATCCATACGGCTCATTTATTTTGTCAGGATTAATGTAGAATATGTGTGTGTAGTTCAGAAGGGAAAGCCAAAAGCAAGGTCAAAACGTTACAAGATCAGGGCAGGCAGCAAAAGTTCATAGACGGTATTGCAGGTAAGAGGTCAGGGCAAGCAGGATGGTTCATAAATGGGAAAACAGGCAAAATGTCAGGGCAGGTAGCTATCAATCATACACAGGACTTCACACTTGGATAGCTCTTTAATAACTGAGTACTGAGCTTACTGAACAGCAGTACTTTATTCGCTTGCTAAATGAGTGGCAGCTTATGGGGGTGAGGTGTTAGCCATTAATCTCTCAGATTTCCTGTGCAATACTGTTTGTCCAATAATGCATTCCTGCCACTAGGAGGAGTGCTTGTGTAACCTCTGAAGTTATCTAGGAACACATTACTGCAGCTGAAGTCTGAGGGGAAGAGGAATAATGCTGCACCAACATGGAGGATTCCAATAGCCGCATATGGAAGGAGCTGGCTGGGTAATGCTGAGTCTGGGCTTTAATGGAGGACTAGCAGGAGCAGCCTTAGCATGGGTAAGTACATTACACATACATGCAAACATACATGCACACACATACAGTCATATACATGTATGTGCACCCACACACACATACAAACATACACACATGTACATGCAAACATACACATACAAAATACACACACAAACACACATACAAACATGTACACACGCACACACAAGCAAACATGCGTGCAAAGACATACAAACATACATACATTTACATGCTCAAAAACACATACAAACCCACACACACACAAAATTAGCAATATTCAATAGTTTGGAACTATGACAAAAGCAGTGGTTGGATAAAAGTACATTTTTATTTATTAACTGTGAAAAGCATATGTGTTTGTCACTATAGAAAAACAAAATAATAAAGTTTATTGTATACACATAATGCCACATCACAATGGTGGGTGGGACTAAGACAACCAGCCTTTGGCCCACAGCCCTGTTCTTCTATTAAGATTAAGATTAAGCATATTCTGTGGGGGCAATTGCCCTGTTGTCAGCCACCACTGTGTGCTTTGAGCAGGAGGGGTCTGTGTGATGGGAGGGGCGAGCTGTGCAAGGCAGGGCTTACACAGATTTAGTTACCGTGCACAATTATGACACTAAATCCCCACCCACAGTAAGAAAAAAAAATCCTTTGCAACAGACTGCCTGGTGTATCCATGAGTGACTGCAAGTACTGACAGCTCCACCGTCTTGAATTGTTGCCTGTTTGCCTCAGCAGCAGAGGCCCACAGGAAAATCTCTCAGTATCCCGGTAGGCCACTCCGGTCCTGTACCTAAAAAAAACTAGTAACTTATGTAATACAAAAACATATTAATTGATTTATCTACAAAGATCCCCATAGGCTTTAAAGGTGATTTTATGTTAAAATGATTACACTTTGTGCTTTATCTTTGTAGTACCATGAGAAATTAGCTTTTATCCGCCTATTAAAGGGACAATGTACTCAGGCAAACAGCTAATAAGAGTTAATTGCATTTACAGCTGCAACAGGAACAGCCATTCAAATGGGCTGGGCTATATCCCACCCCACAATTTGATGTTGAATCATTCTGCTGTCTCTTGCTTACATTGCTTTCCTATAGCCAAAAACTGCAGTATTGACATTTTTAGTATAGGTGGCAATATCTATAGGCATAAGGAGATATTTCAAATAAAAAATAAAGTTAAAGGCACAGTCTAGTCAATATTAAACTTTCATGATTCAGATAGGAAATGCAATTTTCAGGGCTTATTAGTCCTTTTTTAGGACCAGAAATACACAAAGAAGTCTTTTATATAAACATATTGTGGGAGAGCTTGCATAAGCCAAGCAGTGAGGAAAAAAAGAGATCTCGCAAAACAATGTAGGAACGGGGAATCCAATGTGGTCAGAAAGTAGCGTTCTTGTTTTTATTTTCCTCCTCTTTCTCACACCCCCTTCAGCTTTTCCTGCGTGAATCTAGTGGCGGGGCTCCAGGGGGGCAGCCACCAGACCTTCAACCCTAGGGTTCCCAGCTCAATCTCCCGCTTAGAGGTTCAAGTCTCTACTTTTCCCTTTTGCCAATTATCGGTTTAAAACAACAATTGAAATGGCATGACTCACCCCTGTTCCTGTAATCTAGCCGCCCGCTGCACCCGCTGATTTGGTCCGGATCCCACCGGAGGGGGGTAAATCTTAGAGGCAGTCTCTTCCAGAGCTCCTGCTCCACAGCGCTGTATGACAGTCAAGGTGCCGCTCCCCTCACGCAGCAGCGGTGGGAGGGGAGAAAACAGCACTACACCGGGAACTTACATCGGCAAGAGAAAAGCTTCCAGCAGCCGGCCGACAATCCAGGTCCAAACCCGTCTCCCTCCCACGCAGCACCGGTGGGGGAGGGGGCGGGGCAGCCACCAAACAACAGACACAGCCAACCGGGGAACCACCACTCCCGGACAGTGCGGCAAGTGAGGCTGTAAGAGGTCCTAATAGCTTTGGGGCTTGAGAGTGTCTAAGCTGGGGAAGCGGGGGCAGACCTGGGGAAGGGGAGCCAGTCCAGGGAGCCAGTCACCTCGGGGGCAGTCGGGAAAGTGTCTTGTAGACCGGGAAAGCACGTAGCTTAATTTTCACTTTGCTTAAGCCATTTGACCTGTAGGTATCTTTGAGGTGAGTCCGAGCAGGCGATAACAGGTATGCCCAGTGGGATGGAAGACCACTGGTGAGGGTTCCAGAGGCGTTTTAATTGTCTGTCCAGAAAAGCAGCCTCAGGGATTGAGGCAAGGCGCAAGGGGTTTCTCCGCCAGTAGCTGTGGGACTGGAGGTGCGAGCTGAGCTACACCTGTCTAGCAACACCTGTCTAGCTCCTCCTCCACCGGAACCTTAGTGAAAACCAGGAAATGCAATTTTAAACAACTTTCTAATTCACTTTTATCATCAAATTTGCTTCGTTCTCTAGGTATTCTTTGTTGAAAGCTAAACCTAGGTAGACTCAAATGCTAATTTCTAAGCCCTTGAGGCCGCCCCTTATTTCAATGCATTTGGAAGTTTTTACCACGCCCGTGGAGTTACAAATGAGAGGGCATTGGCTAAATGCAAGTCAGTCAAAAGAACTGAAATAAAGGGGCAGTCTGCAAAGGCTTCTGGTGTAGACTGTCCCTTTAAAGGAGTTATTTTTAGTTATTACACTTCAGCAAGTAAATTGAATAATTGGGAAGACAATAGTATTGCACTAATTATATAATAATTATAATAATACTAATTAAATAAATTATGATTTCTTAGCAAATTAAATTAAAAATAGGCATTTTAAAATGAAGTAGGCAATACAGAAGTATGTTAAGTGGGAGCTATGTAAGAATATAATCTTTTAAATTCACACTTTTCCTTTCAATGCCAGCAGAAATATTACAAAAAACTCCATAAAATTTATATAATGACTTACCCCAAAGCATTTCACTGAATTCCTTTCCAGCGTATGTACTTGCTGGATAGCTGCATGGAATTTTTTTTTTTATTAGAGACAAGGTACCTTTATTTTTCAATAAAACAGGTTGCATAGTTCGCCAGTGTAAATATATCTGAAAAGAGCAAACTACATACAAAAAGCCTTTTACATTCTAAATTAGATGCTTAGATTACGTTATAGCATAAAGTTTATGCAAGAAGTTGTTTACAGTAAGTGCTGACATTTGCTCGCTAGATTATTGGTTAGTAGAAGTTATTGAACTAAACTAGATAGTTAAAAAAACAGATAGATAGACAGGCAGGCAGACAGACAGAGAGACATAGATGGACGGATGGATATATAAGTAGGCACATTTACTTTTTGCATACACTCAAATCTATTCATTGCCACTCCTTATCTTTACTATAATTGCATTTAAAATTACCGTCGCCGTCTGCAGTTGCGCACGCATCCTCAATGGAATGTTGGCAGTGCGAGGACAAAGGTGGATTCTTTCACCACCCTGCCATTTTCGGAATCCACCGGGATGCAGCGTAAGCTGCATCTCTGTGGATGCAGCGAAGGTGAACGGAGCATTACAAAAGCAACACCTAATCGCCCACATTAAAGTATTAAAAAAAAAAAAACTAACCGCCTGCATCAAGTATTAAAAAACAAACTAACCGCCCGCATCAAGTATTAAAAAAAAAACACCGCCCGCACAAAATATAACAAAAAAAATCCTACACAAAGTATTAACTCCTAAACCGCAAAATCCCTACATCGCAATAAATCTATTTTCCGTATTAACCCCTAAACCGCAAAATCCCTACATCGCAATAAACCTATTTACCCTATTAACCCATAAACCGCAAAACCCTTACATTGCAATAAACCTATTTAACTTATTAACCTTTTAAACCGCAAAACCCACAACGCAAATAACTATTTAAATAACTAAATACAGCACACTAACCTAACACCCCCTAATCTAACACCCTATTAAATAAACCCAAATTACCTAAACTAATACATTCTAAAGTTAAAAATAAATAAATAATAAGTTTACAAAAATTAAAAATAAAGCTAACATTACAGAAATTAAAAAAATCAAATTACCAAATTTAACAAAATTAAACCTAATCCCTATTAAAATAAAAAGACCCCCAAAATAAAAACACCCCCTACTCTAATAATAAACTACCAGTAGCCCTTAAAAGGGCTTTTTGCATGGCATTGTCCCAAGATAATCAGCTCTTTTACAAAAAATATACAAAGTCCCACCTAACATTAAACCCCCCCACCCCCCAAAATAAAAGAACCTAACACTAAAAAACATAAACTACCCATTGCCCTTAAAAGGGCATTTAGCTCTTTTTCTGCCCATCCCTAATCTAAATAAAACAAATTGCCCTAAAAAACCCTTAAAACATCCTAAGTCCAACCCCCAGGTTGGTACTCACGGTTCCTGAAGTCTGGCGGAGAAGGTCCTGTTCCAGGCGGTGAAGTCTTCTTCCAAGCGCAACCTCTTCTTCTTCCAGGAACATCCATTTCTTGTACAATGCCTCCCCCTGCACATTCGGGGTCAATTGGGATGATCCGATCGGGATGATCCCTGTCTGCCACCTCAGAGGTGGCGGATGAGTGAAGGAGCGGCTTCTTAATTTAAGTTTCAGGCGGACCTGAAGCTTCAGGGGTAGATTGCAGCATCCGCTGCTTGATAAATCTACCCCTCTGTGTCAATTTACAATGTATGTTATGTATACTATATAACCGCTTTGTGGACGGTCAATAAACAGAATAGTTGTTATACTTCATTTGTGTGTTCTGACATTCTGTTCCCGAGATCTCGTACAGGTGCAATGCTCTGCTACAGCTGAGGTTTAGAATACTTATTGGTGATAAGGTGTATCCAGACCTGAAAAGTACCCCTAACGGAGCCCATTGTTATTCACAAAGGAAAGAGAAAGGGTGTCAGAGAAAGACAAGGGATATTGTGTGTAATAAGTGTAGTTTTCTTAGCAACAGATAGGGTTGACAGCTGTTGTCCATAAAAAATACTGGAGAGTCTATTGAGACTGGTCACAAAGGTATGTGGGGGTCACACAATGCCCCCCAAAAGCTCTACCTTAGCTTCCACTCTTGATCCCACTTATATATTTTTTTACAACTGGACAGTTATTTAACTCTTTGGCTGCCAGTAATAGATGGAAACAAAAATCATTCTACAATGTAAAGTAGTGAGTGTAAATAACAGTGTAAATCTGCTGTCCCCTCAAAATAACTCAACACATAGCCATTAATGTCTAAACTGTTGGCAACAAAAGTGAGTACACCCTAAGTGGAAATGTCCAAATTGGGCTCAAAGTGTCAATATTTTGTCTGGCCACCATTATTTTCCAGCACTGCCTTAACCCTCTTGGGCATGGAGTTCACCAGAGCTTCACAGGTTGCCACTGGACTCCTCTTCCACTCCTCCATGACGACATCACAGAGCTGGTGGATGTTAGAGACCTTGTGCTGGAGACATGCTTGGCCAGTCCATCACCTTTACCCTCAGCTTCTTTAGCAAGGCAGTGGTCGTCTTAGAGGTGTGTTTGGGGTTGTTATCATATTGGAATACTGCCCTGTGGCCCAGTTTCCGAAGGGAGGGGATCATGCTCTGCTTCAGTATATCACAGTACATGTTGGCATTCATGGTTCCCTTAATAAACTGTAGCTCCCCAGTGCCAGCAGCCCTCATGCAGGCCCAGACCATGACACTCCCACCACCATGCTTGCCTGTAGGCAAGACACACTTGTCTTTGTACTCCTCACCTGGTTGCTGCGACACATGCTTAACACCATCTGAACCAAATAAGTTTATCTTGGTCTCATCGGACCACAGGACATGGCTCCAGTAATCCATGTCCTTAGTCTGTTTGTCTTCAGCAAACTTTTTGCAGGCTTTCTTGTGCATCATCTTTAGAAGAGGCTTCCTTCTGGGATGACAGCCATGCAGACCAATTTGATGCAGTGTGTGGCGTATGGTCTGAGCACTGACAGGCTGACCCCCCGCCCCTTCAACCTCTGCAGCAATGCTGTCAGCACTCATATGTTTATTTCCTAAAAACAACCTCTGAATGTGACGCTGAGCACATGCATTTAACTTCTGAGTGGAATCTGTCCTGTGAAACCACTGTATGGTCTTGCCCACCATGCTGCAGCTCAGTTTCAGGGTCTTGGCAATCTTCTTGTAGCCTAGGCATCTTTATGTAGAGCAACAATTTCAGATCCTCAGAGAGTTCTTTGCCATGAGGTGCCGTGTTGAACTTCCACTGACCAGTATGAGGGAGTGTGAGAGCGATAACGCCAAATTTAACACACCTGCTTCCCATTCACACCTGAGACCTTGTAACACTAACGAGTCACATGACACAGGGGAGGGAAAATGGCTAATTGGGCCCAATTTGGACATTTCCACTTAGGGGTGTACTCACTTTTGTTGCCAACGGTTTAGACATTAATGGCTGTGTGTTGAGTTATTTTGAGGACAGCAAATTTACACTGTTATACAGGCTGTACACTCATTACTTTACATTGCAGCAAAGTGTCATTTCTTCAGTGTTGTCACAAGAAAAGATATAATAAAATATTTACAAAAATGTGAGGGGTGTACTCACTTTTGTGAGATACTGTATGTATATATATACACACACACACACACACACACACACACACTGGCATTCAATAGTTCGGGGTCACTTTGACATTTCCTTATTTTCCATGAAAACATACATGAAATGAGTTTGGATAGGACATATAGTCATTGACAAGGTTATAAATAATTAATCTTGGGGGGCGTGTCTGGCCAGCAACCGAGCTAGGAGGAAAATATGGAAGCTCTCCACTTTATTTAATTAATTTGCTGGATATCCTTAGCCAACAGCGACATTGAGAGTTATTTTTTCATAAAAAAGCCTTGTATAGAGTCTCCTCTATTTTTTGATACCAATATTATATGAAACATCCTGAAATGAAGCCCTAATTGGGAATTTTGTACTGCGGCCTGTACAACAACTACGCCATTTCTCCTGAGCTACTAGGAACTACAACAAACCTAACTCTACTATTCGCAGCAATAAACCCTGCTTTTTTGGATGACCTGGCTGGGGACTCGGTCGGTACAACAGATATTGTGTAAATGGAGCAAGACAGACCAAAAGTAATGGAGGCGATCGATAAGTGGGAATTGAAGGTCCGGTCATTTCTGTTTCAGCACTTCCGTGATTTACAGAGGGACTTAGGAACAGTACTGATAGTGTGGCAACAGGAGCAACAGAGACATATAGAAAGTAAAAACCTACTAACACAGAGCCCCAAGAAGTCCCTGGTACAAGACGCCGCACCAACTTCAGATAAACAAAGTGCGCAGCAGATTCCCTCACGCGGTGTGCAATACCGGGAGACCAACTTACACTTGGCTGCGCAAGCTCGGAGCAACAAAGGGATGATGGCTCCCCAACTTCGTGTCCCTAAAGTATCCTACAATGATTTGCACTGGAGACATGGACCGGGAGCTCATGGACAAGGGCAAACTGTAAGTGCCTTACCATTTGATGGGTTACTGAGGAAACTGGAACTGCTTCTTTTGTCCGGAGACATTGTGCTGGACCCTGCTGCTTTTCAGAGCCTGATGTCTGAGGGACTATGCCCCGATTTTGAAAGTTGCCAGAATCGCCTTGGCATAGGCTAATTAACATTCCCTTTCTGACAAGAGCCATGCGGTTGACTAAGAGGCTCATCTTTACTATGCTGATCGCTGTGGTTGGGGGTGTCCATGACTTTATTTAACAGTTATTGCTCCCATCCTCATTTCTTTGGTTTTTTCCTTTTTGCCTCATATTTCATACTATTACTTGCATTGCTATTATGGTTTTGTGGGAAAATTGTGAGTTAGTTCTTAATGTTGCAGTTTTATGTTTGTTTTTATTTATTCTAATAGTTCTTTGATATGTTTTGCATTGTTTGGCACTTTGTGGGGTGGGATGGAGGCTTAGGCATATCGTTATTAACAGACCTGTTTTATTTTATTATAGTACACACCTCGCCTAAATAATGTGACCCTACACCAGCAGAACTTGCTTAAAAGCCTCACTATTCTATTAGCTTCTAGCTATAATGTAATTTAGGGCTGGGGTTAATAATTACATGTATATTTTTAGGTCTCTCTAAATATAAGGTTATAGAGCTTTCTCCCCTTTTTTATGTTAACCTATTGCCTTACTCTTATTATAGCATGACAGTTGTCCTAATATTTACTTGGCATTTCATTTTTGGTTAGCTGTCCATACAGTTTTTAGGGAGCCTAATAATGAGCATGGAGTGGGGTTGTATATTTAATTAACCTAGCCTATTCATATGCCTTTCTGTCGCTCAGCTTCTCTGGAGTTGTTTCTCTGCACTATTTCAAAGTGTTAAAGAGGACTAATATATTGTTTTGAGGGGTATAACAGATAATCATTTAGTATTTTTCCAGCTTTTAATTTCTACATGCTCCTGACCTTTCGTGTGTAGGGCCCGCACCCGGGAGGCAGGGTTTACGTACCCAAGTTTGCATGGAATTTTTTATTTATTTTTTGTAATTCTTGAATCCATGCTCAAAGGCATTATAACACTACACTACTGACTGAGTAAGTTGGTTTAGTTGGTTTATATACTATGTGAATTATTTTCTGCTTCCTCACATATTGTCAACAGGCCATTTGCATTTGCTAGGCAATAACTCAGATCTCTATTCTTATAAATATTGTGTAGTACAGTTGACGGTCTTTTATGTTGCCTATAATTTTAATTTTTTGTAAGGCGAGGTTGCTCAATGTTTGTCTGCCTTCTCATTTCCCCACCCCGTTAGCCTCATGATGTGCTCACGAGATATCCTTCCTTACCTAGATGCTTAATGTTAATGCCATTATGTAGTCCATAACCCAGACATGTCCCCCCCCCCTTTCTCAATATTATCCTAAGGTCCAAGAGTGACCATATTTAGCATTATAGCCCTCCCCTATATCATATAGACTCCATAGGCTCATGAGTGGCCTTTTGCAGCTGTGGAGGTGCATTCTTTTTTGAGGGGGGGTAAAGAAATCTATTGTTCACCCATTCTGTAAGTGAACACATAAGCGGTGTTCATCCGCAATGGTTTATAGCTGAGTAAGTGGCTATGTATCATTACAATTTCCTCTAGCGACATAAGCTATTAGTGATAGGTTCATGCGTGACCTATAGATTAGACTAGGAGGGGAAAGGTACCTCTCAGTTAGATTCCTTACTCTACATAAGTCAGATGAAAGTATCATACCAAAGGACAGAATGCTACACTAAAGAGGTACGTCACTAATATTCAGTAAAGAAAAATAGAAAAAGAGGTTTCATTATTATGTATATATTCTCTCTTTTGTTTTTATTTTTATTTTTTATGTAGACTTAACTATCTTTAGAAATGACATGATATTTTTCGTACATTGTGTGTTGTAGAGGTCATTCATTGTGTCATATGTCTGCAGAGTTAATATATATGTTGTCATGTAATGAATGCTGTATTGCTAATAACCTCAATAAAAAAACTTTGATTTAAAAAAAAAAATAATTAATCTTAACTGAAATAATAATTGTGTCCTTTAAAATTTGCTTTCCATCTGACTGCTTCTTCCCTAAATAGTTCTTGATTTGCTTTGGGTCATTATCATGTTGTAGAAGGAACTGGCTCCAATCAAACTCCATCCACAGGGTATGACATGGTGTTGCAAAATGTAGTTATAGCCATCCTTATTAAAGGTCCCTTTTACCCTGTATAAATCTCTCACTTTACCACCACCAAAGCACCCCCAGACCATTACATTGCCTCCACCATGCTTGATAGATGGTGTCTAGCACTCCTCCAGCATCTTTTGTTTTGGTCTGCAACTCTCAAATGTTCTTCTTTGTTACCTTAACACCTCAAGCTTAGATTGTTCTGCCCATCTTAATCTTTCCTTTTTTACTGGCCAGTCTGAAATTTGGATTTTTCTTTGCAACTCAGCTTAGAAGGCCAGCATCCCGGAGTTTCCTCTTCACTGCTGATGTTGAGACTGGTGTTTTCTGGGTACTATTTAATCAAGCTGCTAGTTGAGGACCTGTGAGGCGTCTGTTTTTCAAACTATTCACTGTATTGTATTTGTCATCTTGCTCAGTTGTGCACCAGGGCCTCCCACTGCTCTTTCTATTCTGGTTAGAGCCAGTTTGCTCTGTTCTGTGAAGGGAGTAGTAGACATCGGTGTACGAGATCTTCAGTTCCTTGTCAATTTCTCGCATGGAATAGCCTTAATTTTTCAGAACAAGAATAGACTGATTAGTTTCAAAAGAAAGTTCTTGATTTCTGGCCATCGTGAGCCTGTAATCGAACCCACAATTGCTGATGCTACAGATACTCAACTAGTCAAATGAAGGCCAGTTTTATTACTTCTTTAATCAGCACAACAGTTATTAACTGTGCTAACTTAATTACATTATAAATCAGCCGTTTACAGCTACAATAGTCATTTACAACAAAACAATGTCTACACTGTATTTCTGATCAATTAGATATTTTAATTCTCGAAAACAAGGACATTTCTAAGTGATCCCAAACTTTTAAACTCCAGTGTAAACGTTTTATAAATTAAAGTTTCACATCAAGGCTGTTTTTTTTTTTTTTAATTTTTTTTTTGCTAAATAAGGCTAGATTATGAGTTTTGCGTGAGAGGCTATGCGGTGCTAACGAGCAGTTTTGTCTCAACGCTCACTTACGTGCAGCGCTGGTATTACGGGTTTTTACAAACCCGGTGTTAAAAGACAAGAAGTGAGCGTTGAGCAAAATTGTGCTCCATACCGCACTTCAATACCAGCGCTGCTTAAGTCAGCGGTAACTGAGCTGGTTGTACGTGCTTGTGCATGATTTCCCCATAGGAATCAACGGGGAGAGCTGGCTGAGAAAAAGTCTAACACCTGCCAAAAAGCAGCATAAAACTCAGTAATGCAGCCCCATTGATTCCTATGTGGAAATAAATGTTATGTTTACACCTAACACCCTAACATGAACCCCGAGTCTAAACACCCCTAATCTTACACTTATTAACCCCTAATCTGCCGCCCCCGACACCTACATTATACTTATTAACCCCTAATCTGCCGCTCCCGACATCGCCACCACCTACATTATACTTATGAACCCCTAATCTGCTGCCCCCAACATCACCGACACCTACATAATATTTATTAACCCCTAATCTGCCGCCCCCAATGTCGCTGCAACCTACCTACACTTATTAACCCCTAATCTGCCGCTCCAAACGTCGCCGCCACTATACTAAATGTATTAACCCCTAAACCTAAGTCTAACCCTAACACCCCCTAACTTAAATATAATTACAATAAATCTAAATAAAAATTACTATCATTACCTGAATAATTCCTATTTAAAACTAAATACTTACCTATAAAATAAATCCTAAACTAGCTACAATATAACTATTAGTTACATTGTAGCTATCTTAGGGTTTATTTTTATTTTACAGGCAAGTTTGTATTTATTTTAACTAGGTAGAATAGTTATTAAATAGTTATTAACTATTTACTAACTACCTAGCTAAAATAAATACACAAGTACCTGTAAAATAAAACCTAACCTAAGTTACAATACAACCTAACACTACACTATAATTAAATAAATTAACTAAATTAACAACAATTAAATAAATTAAATTAAATTAGCTAAAGTACAAACCCCCCCACTAAATTACAGAAAATACATAAACAAAATACAAGATATTTAAACTAATTACACCTAATCTAATAGCCCTATGAAAATAAAAAAAAGCCCCCCCAAAATAAAAAAAACCCTAGCCTAAACTAAACTATCAATAGCCCTTAAAAGGGCCTTTTGCGGGGCATTGCCCCAAAGTAATCAGCTCTTTTACCTGTAAAAAAAATACAAACAATCCCCCAACAGTAAAACCCACCACTCACACAACCAACCCCCAAATAAAATACTATCTAAAATAACCTATGCTCCCCATTGCCCTTAAAAGGGCAGTTAGCTCTTTTGCGGCCCAAACCCTAATGTAAAAAATAAAACCCACCCAATACACCCTTAAAAAAACCTAACACTAACCCCCTGAGGATCGACTTACTGTTCTGAAGACCGGACATCCATCCTCAAGGAAGTGGCAGAAGTCTTCATCCAACCGGGCCAAAGTCCTCAACAAAGCTGGGAGAAGTCTTCATCCAAGCCAGGCGAAGTGGTCCTCCAGACGGGCAGAAGTCTTCATCCAGACTACATCTTCTATCTTCATCCATCCAACGCGGAGCGGGTCCAACTTCAAGACATCCGACGCGGAGCATCCTCTTCAAACAAAGTCTTCTTACTGAATGACAGTTCCTTTAAGTGACGTCATCCAAGATGGCGTCCCTTAGATGATTCCGATTGGCTGATAGAATGATTGGAACAGCCAATAGAATGTGAACTTCAATCCTATTGGCTGATTGCATCAGCCAATAGGATTTTTTCCACCTTAATTCCGATTGGCTGATAGAATTCTATCAGCCAATCGGAATCTAAGGGATGCCATCTTGGATGACGTCACTTAAAGGAATGATGCCTGATGAAACAGCCCATGCTGGGTTGAGAAACGCGTTGCATTGTTTTAATATTGCTTGCTATGTTTTTAATATTCAAATATTTGTTTTAATAAATTGAACTTGTTTTATGCAAGCTTTGGTTCATTACCTTCTATAGCAGCTTTCTATACTGCTTCTGACCATCCATTAGCAATCACTGTAACAGGATTCCCCCGCACAGTCAACTCTGCACCTGGAGCTGGTACACCTGAAGATACCAGCCAGCTCCTACTAGTACATAAGTGTACTTGGGCCGATTGTGAGTACCCATTTGGCTCTCTTTTATGCTTTTATAAATAGATATACTGATGCACACATGAGGCGCCCCTCTTGTTCCTTATTTTATATACAGCTCTGGATTTATCTATGAGGAGGAGAGCAGCCTGATCCACTTCACCATTGTGGGATTACCTTGTTACACCGTTAAGGGTTAGTTGACACACCTTAGTTCCCAGCCTGCACCTACTAGTACATAAGTGTACTCAAGCTGAATGTGAGTACCAACTCGGCTTATTTTTATTATTCAACCACATAGCATACTGATATGCACATGAGGCGCCCCTCTTGTCTTCTCTATCCTCAACTTTGGTAAACAGTGTGGAATAGAAAGAAGTGAAAAATGAATACTAGAGTATTAGTTTCAAATTTAATTTAAACAACTTTCACTTAGCATTATTTAAAGACAAAATTGTTTGACGTATAGATGCTGCTCTTGCTTATTCAATTTGTTTAGAACTATGTCCCTTAAATAGATGTTATTTACTATGCATATAGCAAATTAATGTCCCTTTGAGATGAGGCATGAAAAGTAGAAGTAGTGGGGGCAAGTCAGCCATTAGGTTTCTTTGCAGTAGGGGGATGTTGGCAGTTAGGGTTAACGGGACATTAAACCCCAAATTTTTCTTTTATGATTCAGATAAAATTTTCAATTTTAAACAACTTTTCAATTTACTTCTATTATCTAATTTTCTTAGTTTTAATTAGTTCAGGAGTGTGCACGTGTCTATATGGCTGCATTTTTGCAACAATGTTATACATTAGCAAGAGCACTAGATGGCAGCTCTATTTCCTGTCATGTAGTGCTGCAAAAAATGTGCACACTACCTATCAAGATATCTCTTCAACAAAGAATAGAGAGAGAGAGAGAAAACTACCAGTTGCGCAAAAAGATTACTTCTATCTGAGTTAGCGCACTAGTGGGAGCGATAAATACTGCTTCACTTGTAATCTGGCCCAAAATTTTAAATAGTGCGGATATACTATGTCCATCACATAAAATTATAATTGCAAAGTAAAATTTATGTCGGATTTAGCTTGAGTGCTAAACTGATGGTGCGCTAAGCGATGGGGCACAAGTAGTTGAGTTCTTCATGTAGTTCTGTGCTCGTGGGCATTAATGGATGAGTAGAAGGAGCACCCTCAGGAGCATTGGCACAGGTAAGTACATTAGACTAACATAAACTAATGACTCATACGCCTATCCAATAAAAACCTGTATGGGAATAGTGATGTCGTGAACCTAAAAATTTAGTTTCGCGACCGGTGGACTCGAACTTCCGCAACTGTTCGCGAACCGGCGAAGCGCCATAGACTTCAATAGGCATGCAAACTTTAAAACCAACAGGGACTCTTTCTGGCCACAATAGTGATGAAATAGTTGTTTCAAGGGGACTAACACCTGGACTGTGGCATTCCGGAGGGGGATCCATGGCAAAACTCCCACGGAAAATTACATAGTTGATGCAGAGTCTGGTTTTAATCCATAAAGGGCATAAATCACCTAACATTCCTAAATTGTTTGGAATAACGTGCTTTAAAACATCAGGTATGATGTTGTATCGATCAGGTAGTGTAAGGGTTATGCCCGCTTCACAGTGACAGACCAAACTCCCCGTGTAACGCACCGCAAACAACAGCAAACAGTCCATTTGCACAAAAAAGTTTTTTTTTATAAATTTACACTAATGTTACGAAAGATATGAGTGGTGGCACTGAGGATGGAAGTAGGAACAGTATATGCTGTGAGCCTGACACACAGGCTGGCACTAGTGGCAGGCTGGCCTGGCAACTAAAATTAAATAACACTAGCAGACTGATGTAAAAGTTTTTTTTAAAAAAATTTACTCTAATGTTACAACAGATATGAGTGGTGGCACTGAGGATGGAAGTAGGCACAGTATATGCTGTGAGCCTGACACACAGGCTGGCACTAGTGGCAGGCTGGCCTGGCAACTAAAATTAAATAACACTAGCAGACTGATGTAAAAGTTTTTTTTTTTTAAAAATTACACTAATGTTACACCAGATATGAGTGGTGGCACTGAGGATGGAAGTAGTCACAGTATATGCTGGGAGCCTGACACACAGGCTGGCACTAGTGACAGGCTGGCCTGGCAACTAAAATTAAATAACACTAGCAGACTGATGTAAAAGTTTTTTTAAAAAAAATTTACTCTAATGTTACAACAGATATGAGTGGTGGCACTGAGGATGGAAGTAGGCACAGTATATGCTGTGAGCCTGACACACAGGCTGGCACTAGTGGCAGGCTGGCCTGGAAACTAAAATTAAATAACACTAGCAGACTGATGTAAAAGTTTTTTTAAAAAAAATTTACACTAATGTTACACCAGATAGGAGTGGTGGCACTGAGGCTGGCAGTGGCAGGCTGGCCTGGCAACTGAAATTAGATTACACTAGCAGACTGATGTAAAAGTTTTTTTTTAAAAATTTTACACTAATGTTACACCAGATATGAGTCGTGGCACAGAGCAATTAATCACAGTATATGCTGTGAGCCTGACACACAGGCCTGCTGGCAACTGAAATTAGATTACACTAGCAAACTGATGTAAAAGTTTTTTTAAAAATTTTTTTACACTAATGTTACACCAGATATGAGTGGTGGCAGTGAGCAAGTAGGCACACTATATGCTGTGAGCCTCACACACAGGCTGACAGGCAGGCAAATGCAATTAGATTACAAACCCCCCCCCCAAAAAAAAATCACTGAAGTTCTAGCCCTAAAAAGGGCTTTTTGGGGTGCTGTCCTTAAAGCAGAGATCAGATGAGTCCTTCAGGACTGTAGTGGACACTGAATACACTAGCCTAGCTATCAATTTCCCTATAAAATCACCAGCAGCAGCACTATCACTCCTCTCACTAAGAATGCAGGATCATATTGAATCTAAAATGGCTGCTGCCCAGGAGCTGGGAGGGTCTGGGAGGGAGTGTCTGCTGCTGATTGGCTGAAATGTGTCTGCAGACTGTGAGATACAGGGTCAAAGTTTACTCAATGATGACAAATAGGGGGCTGATCGAACATCGCATATGTTCGCCCGCCGCGGCGAACACGAACAAGCTAAGATCGCCGGGAACTGTTCTCCGGCGAACTGTTCACGACATCACTATATGGGAATTTGTCCACTTCAAACCTGTGAACGGATGAAGAATATCACAAGTGATACAGTTTATTACTCCTATTATATATGTCTTATTTTTGAAGTGCTGGTGCCGCATTGGGTGTAATCTATGTCTCCAAGCACACTGGACACCCCTCATACATAAAAGCTCCTCTTTACAGTACAGCATCTCTTATGGGTGGAGGGTAGAAAAATAACCACTGCTTGTCCACAGAGCTATCAGGAAAAGGCCCATCACCTTTGACAAAGTTGGCTGAGCCATTCCACTTACAAGGTCATAAAATGAATGCAGGCCAACATCCTTTAAAATCAAGGTAGAAAACTGTTAGCCTGAATATGGGTATTGGAATACAAAGCAAGGAGACTCATATTGCTCAATGCATATCTTTTCACTATTTTCACATCCCACTGACCCCAAAGTAGAACTCTTTGACACCGTATTCCAGACATTCTACCGATGGCATTATATGCCTACCTTTACCTCCTTTTTACAGTACAGCATCCCTTATGGGTCGAGGAGATAAACTAGCCTCTGCTAACATGCCCACAGACCCAAGGCAAACAGGATTACTTTAGAGACCATCCTGGATATATTTAATAAAAATCAAACTACTTTAGAAGTCATTTGCACATCATCAGGCTTGTAAAGTAATCAGCTAAGGTAACATGTTCTGAGTGATGACATCAGAATGATTAGCAGATTACCTTACCAATTACTTCACAAGCATAAAAAGCCAGTAAATGACTCTAGAGTCATCATTTAAATATTTCATCCTGTGGGCATACTTCAGGCCATAAAATGGATGAAGGCCAAAATTCTTGTAAATGATGGTACAGCAATGTTAGCCTGGGCATTGGGAGACTAAGGAAACTAAGGAATCAACAAATTCCACATAGGAAATTGACAATTTATACAGTAGTTATTGAAAAAACACATTATTTTACAAATTGATAGTTTGGTACAACAAAATTCTTCATGCAAATCATCTTCATTTGCACAGTGTAGCTTGATACATTCAACAACTTTCTGCAAATCTGTGAATTCCATTTCTCATTTAAGGTACAGTTGGAGTAAAGACATTAAACTGTCAGATACATCAAAATGATTAACTAAATAAAAGTATAAGAGTACAATGTTTCATGTTTGAAATGCAGATTTTACATATTATAAAAAACATAAGGGAGAAAATGTTCTAAGAGCAGATAAATAAGGGAGCTTGGAATTGTAAGAGTTTGGGCAAATAAGGGAGATCCATGACCATAAGGGAGAGTTGGCAACCCTAGTTATGGCATAGAAAGCAAGTAGACTCATATTGCTCAATGCATATCTTCCCACTATTTCCACATCCCACTGACCCTGAAGTAGAACTCTTTGGCACAATTTAAAGTGATTAACTTGAGTCTGCTGAGCATGCACAGGAAGAAAAACTTAAACAAAAATCATGTAAAAATGTCAATTCAATTGCCGCTTGAAACAGGCAAAACTGACTTTTATATCACTGTAAAGATTTCTTCTTAGGACCTAGACTGAATAGTTACAGAACCAAATGCATCACTAAGTGTAGGACATCTCCCTCTTTAAAGGACATCAAGCACCTCTTTTTTATGTAAATATAGTGCTTGTCACTCATTCCCTAAAGAGGTCACAAAGCAAATGCCGCAACTTGCAAATGCTGCAATATACAGTAAATAGCTGGTCTAGGCAATTTGCAGCATAATGAAAACTTAGGTTACAGATTTTGCTTTTTGGCTTCTTTAGATAGTGTGGGACAAAGAACAATTTATATACAAAACAAGAGGTGCTTAATATCCCTTTAAAAAGACAGTCTAAGGGGGGCGGAGCCAGGCCACGCTCAGAGATGGTAGCTTAATCTCTGAGCTCTGGGTCAATGCTGACAGATATAGTAAGCAAGAGGAGGCAATATCGATATGGGACTCCTTAAAATCATCTCGTTACTGCAGGGTAACATCAGGCACAGGGTGGAAGCCATAAAGATCGAACCGATCGCAAAAACAGACCCGCTAACAGCAAAGGGCAAAATAGACACCGACAGATCGGGTGGAAGGTGAGACAATCCCCTTACTTTAAAACGGTAAAGAGACAGGGCAAAAGAGAATCAGGGGACGTTAGATACCCAGTTCCGGCTCATGCAGTCAGTCAGCAGATCAGACCACGCTAGAGTATAGTCAAAATGGCCGATCCCAACCCTCACAAATGAGAGAATAGAGAGACATAAAGAGATACAACATAGAGACTTTTATGATCTCTACTTATATTGATCATAAATTATATAACAATGATCGCCCCAATGCTCTAGCTAAAACAGAGGTAATTAGCCTGATGAGGAGAAACTTAAGGTGGGCTGCAAACAAGCCGTAGCAGTTTCAAAACTAGTGACGCTGGATGAAATAAAACTTCACAAAGAATGAGATATGTGTATAGAAAAGGGGGAAAATAATAAATCAGATATCCTCATATGATAGATAAGGGATAAAGCAGCTATAGCACAGGAGGAATAAGGAACATAGAAGCTGACATATAAATATACACTGGAGACCCATTCCTACTAATATGAAACTCCAAATAGATACGCCTATAAAAACTAAGAATTCCATCTCCCTCAACAAAGGGGAATCTTAAACATAATAGAGAAGGACAATAGATTCCCTGCAAAGCAGATCTCTTCTAGCAAGCAACATGTCCTTAAGAAAACCTTCACAAGATAAAAACAGCAAATCATCATCTGTGAACAATTTTTTTTTTTAAGCCAACTAAATCTAACAAACAAACAGACCAACCTGACATGGAACTTGAAGAAGATTCAGACTCAGGAGATACTAATACAGAAACCGATCCAACACCTGTAACCAAAGCGGATTTGAAATCCCTAGTTTCAAAGCAATATATTTCTTCCAACTTTGAAAAACTCTGGAACAAAATAGACTCAATTGCATACAACAGTCACAGCCTCACAGAAATTAAATCTGATATATCTGAATTAAGAGGAAGAATAGAAACTTTAGAAGAACATAAGGAGGTAATCACAGAGGATCTTGATGAGCTGTCACAGACCATCTCCTCCCAACAATCACTCCTCTCCAAACTGCAAAAAAAAAATGGAGGATAGAATCAGACTGAACAATATCAGGCTCAAACAAGTACCCAAAGGAATTCTAAACAAAGATCTACCTTCATACTTACAACAGCTATTCAAACACATAGTAGGAGAGGCTGGACAGTGTGACTTTAATATTGAGAGAGACCACAGGGCCCTTAAAGCAAAACCTAAGGGCAAAACACCCCCAATAATTGTGATAGTAAAGATGCTTCTGTTTCCAGGGAAGGAAGCAATACTAGCAGCTGCCAGAAATAACCCCACTTTTAAATTTGCGTCCATTAACACAGCCACTGAGAGCACCAAATCCAATATAAATGGGGTTTTCCCTTTGCGCTGTATATACTTAAGGACAACAAAACCATCACTGTCAAGGAAGCTGAGGATAGTCCGGATGTTTGTCACCTGTTGGGATTGGAGACCCCACAGATACCTACAATAACTACCACAGTACCAGCCTCAGAACAACATGTCACACCAAGATCAACTAAACTTCCCAAATGGAACACAGTAAATAATAGAAGACAGATAAAAACAGATAGCATGAAGGCATAGCATTAGTTGGAATATCAACTAAAGGTAAACCCTAGAGGTCCTATAACACCTGAAATGAACCAAAGATGTCACATTTTGTATCCTAGATAAAATTAAGCTGTGAATAGGCTGTCTTTATAGCCTTGAGACTATGACTAGACTTACATTGGGAAGATACCTTGGAAGATTCCCTTTAGACTGTCATTTTACCCTTGATACAAGTTGGGACAAGGTGTTCTCCAGGTAATAATCCCTGGCACATATACTGTTCTTTTTCTCCCCCCTGGAAGCTAAAAGTAATGGAACAGTAATATCCTCATAGAAGTTTAAACTAGCATCACACACCCCTAAGAGAGATGCTGAAACATATTTCATGTGCATGCCCTCATTGGAGGGAACTTTATGGTTATTATATAAGTTATTTTTTGCAAATGTTATTCTTATTATAATTTATGGTTCAAACACTGTTGTCCAGTTGTACACAATTTCTCTTTTTTCTTTTAAAGAATAGTATGAGCTCTGCTTGAAAACACACCAAGAGTCTTATTTCTATTCAGCTGCTCATAAAATGTATACCAGTATAGACTATATATACATTAGCCAAATACTTCAACCACTACTAAAATCCTCAACAGTACATACTTGTGTCTGGTCTGATCACTCTATGATAAATATTCTATTAGAGGGGATCCAAGACAAGAAAAGGAAAAAATAATGGACATATGACCCTAGTTACCTCAAATACCCCTTGGTTCATGACCAAACTTTGAAACAACTACTAGAGCAGAGTACTGGAACATAAATGTTGACACTACATCCAACCCACTAATCACCTGGACAGCACATAAGGCCTATTTAAGAGGCCTACTGATACAAGGCAAGGCTAAATATACAACACAGAAAAAAACACAGTTGTTCCAATTATATCAAGAAATAGAAAAGTTAGAGAAACAACATAAATGAACGCAAAAAGAATCAATTTTACAAACTCCTTAAAACAAACGCAAAGACCTTAAAATCTTTACCAAGATACTTGCTAATTGCCTCAAATTGATACTGCCATCTATTATACACCCAGATCAAGAAGGCTTTATAAAAGACAGGGAAGCCCCTGATAATATAAGGAGGATGTTAGACATAATAGACCACTTTAATAGACAGGGAATGCCTTCTCTGCTACTTTCGTTAGATGCGGAGAAAGCGTTTGAGAGAATAGACTGGAGATACATGATGGCAGTATTACACTGCATGGGGTTTGACGGCTCTTTTATCATGGCTATTAAAGCCATTTACTCCACACCAACAGCACAGGTCTTATCCACAGGATATAAATCTAAGCCTTTCCCAATCAGAAATGGGACGAGACAAGGATGTCCTCTTTCCCCCCTCATTTTCGCCCTATGTATAGAACCGCTAGCAGTCAAACGTAGACTATTCCCATATATTTCAGGAGCAAGAATCTCAAACAAAGAATACAAGCTAACTCTATTCGCGGATGACATCCTACTAATAATTACCAAACCTCTAATTTGTCTCCCAAATTTGTTTAATATAATAAATACATTTTTAACTATCTCAGTATATAAAGTAAATCTAGATAAATGTGAGGCATTACCAATTGTTCTCCCCCCCCCCAGACCAAAAAAGTTATAGAGATTAACTTTGACTTAACCTGGTCGAAACACTCTCTTAAATACCTAAGAATCAACCTGATGACCCAATATGATCAATTGTATAAATACAACTACGTGCCATTGTTTAAGACCATCAGACAGGACATTCAGAAGTAGAAGATGTACACATTCTCATGGTTTGGGCGACTCTCAGCAGTCAAAATGAATATATGCCCACGCCTACTATATCTATTTCAGACCCTACCTATAAAAATACCACTCTCAGAGTTAGCTACATTACAATCAGAGCTAGTGACATACATCAGAGGTAACAAAAAAGCCAGAATTCTGACACCAGTTTTAACACGCCTTAGGTCATTGGTAGGCGTCCCCAACCTAATTGATTATTATAAAGCAGCAAGGATGACTCAGATGATGTTGTTAGGGAGGCCAAGGAGGGAAGCTATATGGACCACTCTAGAAACTGATATAGCGGGCTTAGAATACCAAGATGATATATTTTTGAATAAACAAACATATAAAGCTTAATATTTATAAAGCAGTGTGAGGTAGCGCAAGTGTGCAGACAGCGCAAAAATGCAGGTTTGGAGAAAATAACAAACAGAATGAAAAATGGCAATAGGATTAAATAAAGTGATAGATTTACTTTATTATCCAGATATTGAAAATCAATCAATATAAACTAAAATAGTAAACTAAAAAGGATCCTTAAAAATGACTGATACAACACACATCATAGGGCTCTATATAGAGGGGTGCAATTGTATTCCTCAACAATGATTCTTATTTTTTTGTAAATATTTGCAATAATGTCTCTTAAATAATTACTGCAAGGATGACAGCCAGATTTATTTGTTAGATAGTAACAATGTTTCTTAAACAGTGTTTGACTGGCAAGTGTCCCAGATATATATTATGTGGTCTGTTAATGGCTATCCTTTATATTGCTCTGGTTTTAAAATGTAAGGCATTTCCAGTTATTTTTGGCAGCACTTGTTCCATTATTCTATAGTACTAAATGCAGTTTGCAACAATGTCTCTTAAACCGCTACTAGTACTTACAGTTAGTAATGCCTTCAACGCGGTTCTGTGTTTGGAATATCATCCGTTGCTCCTTCAGAGAAAACGTCACGGGAATAATGTAACCTGTGTTTGACCAATCACAGAGCTATTAGCTCTCCTATGTGGTGAAAGTGACCAATCCAAATTCCTTGAGCGCTCATAGATTCCATATTCAAAAATGCGGCAATATTCTTCCTGTAGGTGATACGAGCAATGGTTGTATATATCACCCTCATATTTTGCAATCTTTATCGGTCACTCTTTGACCATATGCGATGGTTAAAACAAGAAAGTTTTCCTCACTGGTCAGATTCAGCAATTTACGCGTTTCGGCTGTGAAGCCTTTATCAAGATCCTATCAAGAATTATAGCACTATAGATAAATGGGCCAACAAGGGACTGTATAGAGTAGCGGATATAGTACATAGTAATACAATCTTGACATTCACTCAGATACAAGAGATGATAACACTGATAAAATTGCATTGGTATCTCTAGCTTCAGCTGTCATCATCCATACACAAACACCTATCTAGTATCCCAAACCAACCCAAAACAATACTAGGGACACTACTAACATGGAACACCAGACCGAAACACTCAATTTCTTGACTATATATAGCGACAAAGACAATCAATATGACTACTAAAACACAATTTATGCTTACTTGGGAAATAATTTTAGGTATAACACTAGAAAAATCACAGTGGGAAAAGCTATTTAGTTCAATTAGTAAAGGGCTGTTGAGCACAGATCAACGTGAAAATGCTATAAAAACTGCATTTTGTTGGTATCTTATCCCAGTGAAGATGTCGCACATATCAGCAGGAAATTCTCGATTATGTTATAGAGGATGTGGGGAGCTAGGCACATATATACATATCAAATATCAATTGCAACAGGCAATTGCAAGGATGTACTTGAGTAGCACTCACCAGCAAATAATCTGTTTAAGTCCAATGCTACCATAGGTAAAGAAGCCCAAAGGAGGGTGAATTAAAACTTAACTTTTATTTTATAGGTTAAAATCTTTACAACACATTAAAATTGGCAAACAGTGTGAGGTGTGGGAATGTTTCTCCTGGGAAGGAGTTAACAAATTATATATTCTAGGTAAATTCTGAGGAGAATATTGTCACTATTGTGGAGTGCTACAGAGTACCTCGGGTGTCACCCTTTAGTATGAGGTCCTGTATTATATATCAGGTGTAGCTAATCCACCAATGGTTGTATCAGTCCTCAGTGTGAGTGGTGTGAATAATAATATTATTAGGATGTAAAGGACCCTAACTGTAATAGCCCCCGCTGGCTATTTACCACTTGAATATTGGTAAATAGAATAGGATAACCTCCTTACTTATTATACTAAGGGGGGTATCAGCTGCCTCTTACAGGGTTAGGAGGATATAATTGTATTATAAGGCGATATCTATAGGGCCGTATAGCACGTCTTATGTTATTAGTGATACCCACTTATATACGTGGGTTCAAAAGTTTTACCTCAGCTCGTAGGGATAATCAGATTGGGCGTATTTCCAGTATTGGTCCAATATTACAAGTATTCTGTACTCGTGTATGGATAGCTCTGTTGGTTAATTAAAATTGTTTATTGGTGCCAACATATGTTGATGGAAATTCCATACAGAGAGCTAAACATACATATACATTTAGTACAGTGTTAGTTTATTTATTACTGGATGCAATACTTCGTGCAAACTGATATATATTGTTTGTAGTGTGTAGTGCTTATACTTGTGTGATGCCGCTTAGCATCTAGGTGAGACCCTTTGTAACGAAATCAGGCAGATCTCGGCTGTAGAATGACAGCTGTGGTGTTCAAAGAGGATTGCTTCACTTGATACTGACCTTCTTGGTCTCAGAGTTACTAATTTATGTAGCTGTGATGTCATGTTACTGCCCCTAACTGGTTATGTGTACACAGACTTTCGTAGCGTCTAGTATACACCTAAAAATTCCTTTACATAGGGTTCAAATTAGCAGTATACATCGTCAGTCATACCTGTCTTTATTCACCCCCAGTTCAGATCTAATATATCTCCTAGGTAAATATTATATGCTAATCTCGGAGTATATAGCTTATTTCACCGGAGGGCTAAATAAAATCAATATTTCGTTAGGCCTCCCCCGTTTTAATGTGAATAAATAGATCACTAGATATTCTGGATTACGGTAGCTGTGAGGCCCTTATACCCTGGTGTATTAATTCATAGTGTATCTATTGTTAGTGATAGCGGTTTGTAAAGTGCAGGTACAAATTTTTAGCAACCTGTGTATAGCTAGAAGGTCTCATCAAAGATACATCTATAGATTCCTTTACATAAGGTTCAAATTAGCGGTATATATCGTCAGTGAATGCTGTCTTTAACTACATATATTGATCACCTGATTAGATTTAATATATCTCCACCGTAAGTATTATATGCTGGTTTGTGAGTATATATCTTATATAACCGGAAGGCTATCTATGGTTACCATTGAGGGAGAAGCAGAACGGTAATTTGTGCCTCGGTAATGAAATTAATATAGCCGTTAGGTCTCCCCACTTATAATGTAAATAAATAGATCACTAGATATTCTAGGTTGCGGTAGCTGTAAAGTTCTTTTGCCCTAATATATTAATTCGTAGTGAGTCTATTATAAGCGATAGCCATAGATAAGGTGCCGGTACAAATAATTAGCAGCTTGTATATAGCTGGAAGGTCTCGGTTGCATACACTCTCTCACACATATACCATTTTTAAATTATATTCTAGTTACACATCCATACACTGAATCACACTGTTTGTTATAAGTTAAAAAGGAGAAAAGTTCTCCAACTGCCCTGACATGTTTCGCCACAAAGGCTTTGTCAAAGGTGGGGCGCCCGCCGAACTCGGGGCTTTTTATTGGCTGACCGGTGGGAGTTACTCCCTCATCGGCTGAATTGATTGGTTCCCTGTTTCTCCTATAGAGTTTGTAGGAGAAGAGGGTGTGTAAAGGGTTCGCCATTTCTGTCATCGCTTATTGGGTGGTTGTCTGTTAATTCGAGGTGCCAGATTGTAATACCTTAGGCACGTAACGGGGGTTGTGTACTTAATTGAGGTGGGATTCTGCAGCGGATATACGAAGATCATTGGAGTACCGGAGTGGACATCTCCCAAATGGGCTGTTATACCTGTTAGAGGATCTAATAGTAATTTAATCGCAACCAAAATCGAAATTAATAAAAAATGAACAGAATTGACACTTTTTTCATGATTTACTGTGTGGTCATAAATGACAAGTGTGATTAGAGGGGAGACAGAGTGCAAGGCCATGTTGTGTGGATTAGATCAGGATGTCCTCCTGTTCCACATAGTGATTTCGTGTGAGAGAATGAAAAAAACGGGTGAACAGACAATGAAAATAGTGATAATAAAAGTTGGTGCCAAACGTGGATCACTGGATTTAGTATCTCATTATTTGATCTCATTAGATTCTCGGTCCCAGAACAAAATTGTGAATGAGGCAGTGTGTGGTTATGTGCGAATGTGGGCCCAGTTACCAAAATGTCCTGGGTTATCCAAATAATTTTAATAGAGAAATATAACAAATCTGTCTAAATGTGAGCTTCTCAGACTTGTAGAGATATTTAATATTGGTGTCATGGGTGTGCTTACGTTATAGGGTGTGCTATTAAATTAAAAAGTGCACCTTTTACATTGCTGTAAAAACATGAGGAAAAAGTGGATTTTTAACAGGTTTGGGATTAGTTATTTGTTGGTAAATCAAGTGATGAAAGAGATAAGTGGAGCCTGTTCATTTGTGGTTCCCCTTGTATATTACTCTGCGATTTAATGGTCCCTTTCCTATATGGTTTCTAGTGGTTGGTACTCAATTTTACTCGAACCGTATAGGGAATGGTATGAAGTTATATTAGTTGTATTATATATCCTGCTCAGGCTTTCCCTTTTGGGATCCTGGTGGTGTTGTATCTTATTTTCACATCCTAGGGTGTCCTGTTTGGATGTATTTTATTGTCTCTCCACAAAGTACTTATTAGTCTCGGAGTTTATTAGTTTTTACAGAAAACAATAATAGTTGTTTTGTTCGTTTAATCCCTTAGGATACACGCTGTCTAGCAGATATATCCATCTACACTCTGCTCTTAACAGGGCCTGTTCTGTGTTGCCCCCTCTTATGCCTAAGGATATTTTTTCTATTCCTTGGCACTTTAGCTCTCCTGGATTGGAAGAATGGCGTTTAAAGAAATGTAGGGCCACTGAGGTTATGGTTTTTCCATCTTCAAGGTCCTTGGCGGCATTTTTAATGTTCCTTACATGCTCCTGTAGTCTGACTTTGAGCTGGCGGCTGGTCATTCCAACATAGATCTTGGAGCAGCTGCAGGATAATGCATATATTATATTTTCCGTTGTGCAGCTGATGTAATTCTTGATTTTGTGTGTATGGCCAAACCTATCTTGAATCATGTCCGTTCTGCGGATATATTTACAAGAGGAGCAGGTGCCGCACGGGAAAGAACCTGCCCGAATGGCAGTCCTGGTTTTCCCTACTTGGTAGTGGCTACGGGATACCTTATCTTTTATGTTCTGGGTTCTCCTGTATCCTATTTGGATCTTTTCTCCTACAATTGGCTTCAGATCTGGATCTAAAGTGAGAATGTGCCAGTGTTTGTTCAGTATTTCATTTACAGCTTGCACTTGTGGAGTATAAGTTAGAATTAGTCTGGTTTGTTCATCCTTTCTTTTGGACTTTTTATGGAGTAGTTCTGTTCGGTTGGTATGGATTGCCCTATTTTTGGCTCTTTTGATATTTCTTTTACTGTAACCTCTGTCCTCTAGTCGTTGCTCCAGAATTCTGGATTGCTCTTTGAAAAGATGTATATTGCTACAATTCCTTCTTATCCTCAGAAATTCCCCGACTGGTAGTGATTTGGTGGTTCCGGGGGCGTGAGAGCTGCTGTTATGCAACAAGCTATTAGTTGCTGTTTCTTTTCTGTAGAGGTTAGTTTGTATTCTTCCCTCCTGATCTTTGAAGATTGTGAGATCTAGGAAATCTATCTCTTTTTGGCTCATTTTGTAAGTTAACTTGATGTTTAGATCATTCTGATTGAGATTGTGGAGGAAACTCTCTAATTCTTCCTTACTCCCTTCCCACATGAACAGAATGTCATCTATGTACCGAATCCAGAAAGGTATTTTGTCTGTTTCGGTAGAGTGCCTGTCATTGAATACCACATGTTTTTCCCAGAAACCTAAGAACAAATTGGCGTAGGTAGGGGCACAGGCCGTGCCCATCGCCGTACCTTGGACTTGTAGGTAAAACTGGTTGGCAAAGGTGAAGAAATTGTATTTGAGGACAAATTCCAATAGTTTTAGGATGAACAGATCGTGATCCTCCTCTTCCGAGGAGCCTTGGTTGAGAAAGAACTGAACAGCCCTGAGTCCCTTATCATGTTCTATGGAGGTGTACAGGGACTCAACGTCCGCTGTGACAAGCCAGGTTTCTTTTCGGGCATTGCTATTGTCCAGTCTTTGTAATACCTCCATGGTGTCTTTGACATAGGAGGGAAGGGCCTCCACAAATTCTCTCAGTCTGTGGTCCACATATCGACTGGCATTTTCTGATAGACATTCGTTGCCAGAGACAATGGGTCTACCGGGCGGATTGGTGATATTTTTGTGAACCTTGGGGATGAGATAAAAGGTAGCGATTTTGGGGTGTCTGACTGTTAGAAACTTTACTTCATCAGTATCTATGATTCCTCTGCTACTGCCTTCTTTGATTATGTTGTTATAAATCTTACTGTATGTTTCACTTGGATTATTAAATAGTTTTTGGTAGCATTGTCGGTTTTTTAGTTGTTTCTCTACTTGTTTCAGGTACATCGGTAAAGGCCAGAGGACAATATTGCCTCCCTTATCCGCTTCCCTTATTATTATGTCGTCCCACGTCTGAATTTCTTTGAGAGCCAATTTTTCAGTTCTTGTGAGGTTCTGTTCCGGATATCCCATTTTTAATTGTGAGATTTCTTCACAGACCAATTGGTTGTAAATTTCCAATTGAGTGGATAGATTATATTTAGGTACAAATGTGGATCTAGCCTTCAAATTTCGTCTCCAGGATTTGGATTGAGACTCATTATCCTGTAATAGGCTTTCCAAGTCTTGTAAGCTCCTCCTATCTGCTTCTGACAGAGTGGGGTCAGATTTTTTTGCAAAGAATTTTTTTAAATTTAATTTTCGTATATACAGCTGTATATCTTTGATTATTTCGAATTTGTTGAGTTGTCCCGTGGGGCAGAAAGATAGACCTTTAGATAATACAGAGATATGATCTGGAGATAAGACGTGCTCAGATAAGTTTATAATTTTTAATGATTTAGTCTCATCTGAGAGAATGGACTCGGGGCTCTCTGAAGTTGTCTGCCCCTCCGAGGTGTTCCTCTGGGGTAGCCTCTTGACCTGGTTGTTTTTTTGTTTGAACTTCTGGCCTCTTCTGGAGGTTCTGCCTCTTCGGATGTGCCTTCTTCTAAAAAATTCTTTCTCTTATTTCTTGTTGGTAAAGAAAAAGTGGCAGTAGAAGTACTTGGAGTGTCCCCGTTGTTGTCATTGCCTATATTATCCTCCCCGTCCGTGTCAGAAATATCACTTTGGATTATATTAGGGTGGTTGTTTCTGGGGGTACCTTTTATAGAAGTTTCTCCTTCTCCACTTATAGATCTTTTTCTCTTTATAGTCATTGATATCTCTAAAAAGCTTGCCCTGTTTCATATCTCGTAACTCTTTGATGTATTGGTCTAATTCTTTCTGATAGGTTTTGTACATCTTTTCAAAGTCCGATTGTAATTCGTATTTTTTGAGTTGTGTATATTGCTCTTGGATAGTTGTTTCTAGTTTATCATATTTTTCTTTGTCATGACGTATCAGGATGTTCATAAGTTTGACCGAGCATTCTGATAGGGCTGTTTCCCAATCTTCTGTTAATACTGGGTTCTCAAATTCAAAAGCCGGGAATAACTGGATTCTTAATCCTCTAGGGATTAATTTTTGTTGGATGTATTTGTCAAAAAATTGTTGGTCCCACCACACTTTTTCTTGTTTAAACATGTTTTTGTGTACCTCTTTTAGTAGGGTCTCTAGTGATCCAATAGGACTATAGTCATCCGTGGCACTAGTTTTGAACATATTGTCCAAATCAGTAGCTCTTTTGGAGTGTCTATCTGATCTATCTTTGCCGAAAAAGTCAGCCATGATGTTGTTCGATTACCTAGGTTTGTTAGGCTCTTGTAGTTATTGTAATAATACTGATAAATAATAACCTTGTCTGGTTACAGTATTTAATTAAATGTATGTGTGCTCTGTCGTCTGGAAAGCTGTGTCACCACAGTAGCAGAATTGAGAAACAAGCAAGAAAAAGACGATGGCACTACTAATGCTGTGTCCCACTAGTTTACGAATTTCTTCTCAGAGTATGAGAGATACCAATAGTATTGGGAGGGACTGGGTGCTGTACATAGGGAAAGACTAACTAGCAAATATCAATTGCAACAGGCAATTGCAAGGATGTACTTGAGTAGCACTCACCAGCAAATAATCTGTTTAAATCCAATGCTACCATAGGTAAAGAAGCCCAAAGGAGGGTGAATTAAAACTTAACTTTTATTTTATAGGTTAAAATCTTTACAACACATTAAAATTGGCAAACAGTGTGAGGTGTGGGAATGTTTCTCCTGGGAAGGAGTTAACAAATTATATATTCTAGGTAAATTCTGAGGAGAATATTGTCACTATTGTGGAGTGCTACAGAGTACCTCGGGTGTCACCCTTTAGTATGAGGTCCTGTATTATATATCAGGTGTAGCTAATCCACCAATGGTTGTATCAGTCCTCAGTGTGAGTGGTGTGAATAATAATATTATTAGGATGTAAAGGACCCTAACTGTAATAGCCCCCGCTGGCTATTTACCACTTGAATATTGGTAAATAGAATAGGATAACCTCCTTACTTATTATACTAAGGGGGGTATCAGCTGCCTCTTACAGGGTTAGGAGGATATAATTGTATTATAAGGCGATATCTATAGGGCCGTATAGCACGTCTTATGTTATTAGTGATACCCACTTATATACGTGGGTTCAAAAGTTTTACCTCAGCTCGTAGGGATAATCAGATTGGGCGTATTTCCAGTATTGGTCCAATATTACAAGTATTCTGTACTCGTGTATGGATAGCTCTGTTGGTTAATTAAAATTGTTTATTGGTGCCAACATATGTTGATGGAAATTCCATACAGAGAGCTAAACATACATATACATTTAGTACAGTGTTAGTTTATTTATTACTGGATGCAATACTTCGTGCAAACTGATATATATTGTTTGTAGTGTGTAGTGCTTATACTTGTGTGATGCCGCTTAGCATCTAGGTGAGACCCTTTGTAACGAAATCAGGCAGATCTCGGCTGTAGAATGACAGCTGTGGTGTTCAAAGAGGATTGCTTCACTTGATACTGACCTTCTTGGTCTCAGAGTTACTAATTTATGTAGCTGTGATGTCAGGTTACTGCCCCTAACTGGTTATGTGTACACAGACTTTCGTAGCGTCTAGTATACACCTAAAAATTTCTTTACATAGGGTTCAAATTAGCAGTATACATCGTCAGTCATACCTGTCTTTATTCACCCCCAGTTCAGATCTAATATATCTCCTAGGTAAATATTATATGCTAATCTCTGAGTATATAGCTTATTTCACCGGAGGGCTAAATAAAATCAATATTTCGCTAGGCCTCCCCCGTTTTAATGTGAATAAATAGATCACTAGATATTCTGGATTACGGTAGCTGTGAGGCCCTTATACCCTGGTGTATTAATTCATAGTGTATCTATTGTTAGTGATAGCGGTTTGTAAAGTGCAGGTACAAATTTTTAGCAACCTGTGTATAGCTAGAAGGTCTCATCAAAGATACATCTATAGATTCCTTTACATAAGGTTCAAATTAGCGGTATATATCGTCAGTGAATGCTGTCTTTAACTACATATATTGATCACCTGATTAGATTTAATATATCTCCACCGTAAGTATTATATGCTGGTTTGTGAGTATATATCTTATATAACCGGAAGGCTATCTATGGTTATCACATATCAGCAGGAAATTCTCGATTATGTTATAGAGGATGTGGGGAGCTAGGCACATATATACATATGTGGTGGGAATGTAATAAAGTTAAAGAGATAAGGACTAAGTTGTCCGATTTAATTAGCCAACTTTTGGAGGAAGAGATACTTAACATGGCATCTCAGGCCCTACTCCACATACCTGATAGGAGATTTAACAAGACCATTAACACGTTTATGAGGATTTTATGTACGGTAACCAGAACGTGCATCGCAAAATATTGGAAAACAGGAAATCTGTCCTGGGTAGAAGAACAAAATAAGATAAAACTGACATATGAGACATATGAATCAGCATCCTGGGTATTAGACAATAGAGAATAATTTAATAAAATATGGTTTTATTGGATCTTAAATAACAACAAGATTACATAATAGGCCAAATGGTAGGGAGATGGAGATAGTAACATATATTGGGAAGGGGGAGATCGGATACCTTTAGCAACATAGAATTATACAAGAAATGGAGAATAAACTCTACAAAGAGGTAAAACAAAGCGAGTACGACTCAAACAACAAGTGTTTTGTTTTTTGCTTTTTTATTTGATTCTTTTTTTTTTTTTTGCTTTTTGGTTTCTTACTTTCCATATTTTATTGTTTATATTACCAGTTATAATATCATTGTTTCACTATTGGATTATAATAGACAATCTTTCTATTATATGTAACACTAATGTAAATTTATTTCTAAAACTGAGAGAGGAGGGGAAATTTTTTCCCCACACAGATACAGTACTGATGTAACTAACAAGAAATATGGTAAAGAAGGAAGGAGATTTGAGAAACAGGTTTATGATAAAGACACTTCCCCAAGGATCTCCACAGGCTGATATCAAGTGTTCAACAAAAAAAAATGAGATATTGTTTTGGGTAGAAGGGCAATTGTCATTGCTAATTTAAAAATGTTTTAACATTTGTTATATTGAATATTTGAAAATCTGAATAAAAATCATTTAAACATAAAAAGACAGTCTACACCTTAGTCATCTTAAAGTCTTACTTTAGAATAAGCTGCAAATAGCCTCCTGAACCCTTTCTATATCATGCAGCAGTAACAGTAAAAAAAAGTTATTTAAACCCATTAACAAACCCAACGTACCCTATTAAGGGTACATTGCTGGTCTTTAAGGAGTTAAAATGATCATTGTTTATGGTCACTTTAAAAATGGCTGCCAAGCTCTGCCCACTGATGACATCATGATCTGGGCTGCATTAAAGGCTTTACTAGTTAGAAAAAAAATAACTAATTGGATTCAACAGACTGTCAATGCTATTTAGTAGAGTGCATAGATGCAGCCCAGATAGTGATGTCATCAGTGGGTGGAGTTTGGCAGCCATTTCAAAGTGACCAGAAACAATATTCATATTATAATAACTTTTTTACTGTTACTGCTGCATGATATAGAAAGGGTGCAGGATGATATTTGCAGCTCAATCTAAAGTAAGACTTTAAGATGACTAAGGTGTAGACTGTCCCTTTAATAACAAAAGAAACCCAGTAAAGTCAATGTTAATATAGGTACTTGTTTTTATGACTTTGATTAATTTTAGGCATTCACTAAATAAATAGTGATGTTATCATTTACCAGTTTGCTGGAGAGAAAATTAAGTGTACTAAGACATTTTAGAAATTCATTCAGTAATTGGTGGATATAGATAAAACAAAATCTCATGACAGGCTTTGTTTTTACTTTTTATTTTTAATTGTTATGCTTCATTTAATATTTCTCCAAACCAAATAAATATCAGACAATCACTTCTTTGTAAGAGGTTCAACAAAAACTGTCTTTGATGTTGCTATCAGTCAGCTATTTAACATTCTGCACAAATGATGCAAACCAAATATCGTTCTTTCTTTTGTTTTGTTTTTTTTATTATTATTTTTTTTAAATAGATGGGCGGTGACCCTAAGATTTTATCAACAAAGTTCAGATGTTTTGCCAGTCAAAACATAATTTTGTCATGTGATATGCCTGCATTTATCATACGTATAAGTTGCCAATTTTTAATAAAAACAAAACCGGTGGGAGGCTAAATTTACAGTCATTATGATAGGCAGTTGACAGTTTGATCTTTTGCAAGAATACTTTGAAATATGTATTTGGTAAGCTACCAACATAAATGTGTTGTTCATATCGGTCATGAAACAATGTAGTTGATACTGGAAATTACTGCATATAGTCATAGATACATTTTTTTTGGAAAACAAAAGGATATAACATATTGCATATTTGAGATAAAATCGGTTTATAACCATTTTTTTTAATAAATCGTATGTGAATATTTTAAAACTCTACTTTTAAAATACATATTGGCACATAACATGATACTATGCCCATTTAATTAACATAATTCAATAATGAAAATATTTTTTTCCCTTATGTGATTTGTTATACTGCTAACATTATAGGATAGATTACAAGTGGAGCACTAACTTATCGCGCATCTGCAAATGGGCAAATTTGCCCCTTTACAGGCACACATCTAAATAGCGCTTCACTTGTAAATTAGCCCTTAGTATTTAATGTCCCTTTAATACTCATCAATATAACCATAAAATCTATTTATAGTTACTAAAAGTAAAATTTGCGAAACTAGTGGAGCAGTGCAGAAATAGAGTTGCAGAGTTACCAATTTAGAGAGGGCCACGGCCACTCTGCATCGGGCAGTGGTGGTGCCGATCGTTGGTGGCATGGGAATGTAAGGAGGGATGTGGGTGGGTGGGCGGCCGATAGCTGGAGGTGGGTGATTGGTGGGCGGGAGGGACGGGACCGCTACGGTACAGAAAAAAAAAGCGGAGGGAGAGGGGGAATCGTACAGATAAGTTGGGATTAGAGGGTGGGAAAGCGATCTGGGAGGGGGAGTAAATGAGGTGAGTGGCAGCTACACTACAGAAAAAATGTTTTTTTTTTTACTAAATAAAATTGCCAAATTTTGGAAAACGGGGTACCACTGCCAGTACCTAAGATGGCGTATCTAGTTATAGCGGGAGGGTTAGAGAACTTTTTGGGAGGGATCAGGGAGGTGTCAGGTGGGAGGCTGATCTCTAGACTAAAGCTAATAATTAACCTTACAAGGTACCTAATTAACCCCTTCACTGCTGGGAATAATAAAAGTGTGGTGTGCAGCTGCAATTAGTGGCCTTCCAATTACTAAAAAGCAAATGTTGTTGTTATTATTATTATTATCGGTTATTTGTAGAGCGCCAACAGATTTCGCAGCGCTAAGTCTGCTATTTCTGAACAAAGGGGATCCCAGAGAAGCTTTTACAACCATTTGTGCAATGAGTCCACAAGCTGTTTGTAAATAATTTCAGTGAGAAACCTAAAGTTTGCGAAAAAGTTAACTATTTTTTTTTATTTGATAACATTTGACGGTGAAATGGTGGCATGAAATATACCAAAATGGGCTTAGATCAATACTTTGGATTGTCTACTAAAAAAAAAAATATATAGTTTTGACAGGTAAATAAAAAAAAACAAGGCTCTATTTCTGTTTAAATGGAGTGATGGCAAGGGGTTAAACGATGATTTTCTATTGAAATATACGTTTGTTTTTTTTGTAATCTAAGTTTTTTATTGAGGTATTTCGAGAACAGAAAAAAACAAGCACATTTTGTTGACATCAGTTGGATCAGGCAATAATACATACAAATTGATAGAAGTGTTACTGATTAGATCAAACTAAACAACAAAGTATAATGGTGCATTATTCTTCACATATAAACTCCTGATTAACTAGTCCAAGAGCAACTAATAATTGATACCAACACAGTGCCAAAACATGTATTCTTGACCATTCTTACTCGACTGTAAAGTGCACATAACAGTATGATACCTCTTTTTCTAGGGTTACGAGATTAAGCTTTATTCCCTGATGAATTAAGTTGTCTTATATTGTGATATATTACAAACAATTTTGAAAGAAGAAAAGTCTATATTACTTGAATAAAAAAGGGAAAAATAACAAGTTGTAACTATTAATATATACAAGGAAAGGAGTCAATTGCCGATAATTCAAGGTTGCTTGGATCAGTTATACCATATTCATGACCCCACCATCCTAACTAGGGTGATAGAGGGGGATAGGATATTTAGACTTTATTCACAATAATATGATGTCTCTACTATGATAAATTCTTAAACCTTAGCTTGGTGGTTTTAACTGACTCCATAAACCATGTCTCTGTAATAACAACTTGTATTAATGAAAGCAACATAGCGGATTAATACCGCTAAGATATTCACCAAAGTGGCTGAATAAGGATGGCAACTCTTGGACCTTATGATAAATTTCAAAATATATAAGAAGATAAATTATAGGTTGAGTACTAACTGAGGATATAAGGGGATATAGTAATGAAAGGGGACCACATTTTGGGGGTTGAGGGGGATAAAGATCAAACATATAATATATCCACAAGCTGTGGTTTAAAGGCAGGTTAGAGTATAGTTGAGTAATCTCAGATGAAGTGTGCACATAGTAATGCCCTTAATTAATCAATCTGGAAATACCTTTAATGTCACTGAGTAGTAGACCAGCTGTACAGGGGGTGCAGAATTATTAGGCAAATGAGTATATTGACCACATCATCCTCTTTATGCATGTTGTCTTACTCCAAGCTGTATAGGCTCGAAAGCCTACTACCAATTAAGCATATTAGGTGATGTGCATCTCTGTAATGAGAAGGGGTGTGGTCTAATGACATCAACACCCTATATCAGGTGTGCATAATTATTAGGCAACTTCCTTTCCTTTGGCAAAATGGGTCAAAAGAAGGACTTGACAGGCTCAGAAAAGTAAAAAATAGTGAGATATCTTGCAGAGGGATGCAGCACTCTTAAAATTGCAAAGATTCTGAAGCGTGATCATCGAACAATCAAGCGTTTCATTCAAAATAGTCAACAGGGTCGCAAGAAGCGTGTGGAAAAACCAAGGCGCAAAATAACTGCCCATGAACTGAGAAAAGTCAAGCGTACAGCTGCCAAGATGCCACTTGCCACCAGTTTGGCCACATTTCAGAGCTGCAACATCACTGGAGTGCCCAAAAGCACAAGGTGTGCAATACTCAGAGACATGGCCAAGGTAAGAAAGGCTGAAAGACGACCACCACTGAACAAGACACACAAGCTGAAACGTCAAGACTGGGCCAAGAAATATCTCAAGACTGATTTTTCTAAGGTTTTATGGACTGATGAAATGAGAGTGAGTCTTGATGGGCCAGATGGATGGGCCCGTGGCTGGATTGGTAAAGGGCAGAGAGCTCCAGTCCGACTCAGACGCCAGCAAGGTGGAGGTGGAGTACTGGTTTGGGCTGGTATCATCAAAGATGAGCTTGTGGGGCCTTTTCGGGTTGAGGATGGAGTCAAGCTCAACTCCCAGTCCTACTGCCAGTTTCTGGAAGACACCTTCTTCAAGCAGTGGTACAGGAAGAAGTCTGCATCCTTCAAGAAAAACATGATTTTCATGCAGGACAATGCTCCATCACACGCGTCCAAGTACTCCACAGCGTGGCTGGCAAGAAAGGGTATAAAAGAAGAAAATCTAATGACATGGCCTCCTTGTTCACCTGATCTGAACCCCATTGAGAACCTGTGGTCCATCATCAAATGAGAGATTTACAAGGAGGGAAAACAGTACACCTCTCTGAACAGTGTCTGGGAGGCTGTGGTTGCTGCTGCACGCAATGTTGATGGTGAACAGATCAAAACACTGACAGAATCCATGGATGGCAGGCTTTTGAGTGTCCTTGCAAAGAAAGGTGGCTATATTGGTCACTGATTTGTTTTTGTTTTGTTTTTGAATGTCAGAAATGTATATTTGTGAATGTTGAGATGTTATATTGGTTTCACTGGTATAAATAAATAATTGAAATGGGTATATATTTGTTTTTTGTTAAGTTGCCTAATAATTATGCACAGTAATAGTCACCTGCACACACAGTTATCCCCCTAAAATAGCTATAACTAAAAACAAACTAAAAACTACTTCCAAAACTATTCAGCTTTGATATTAATGAGTTTTTTGGGTTCATTGAGAACATGGTTGTTGTTCAATAATAAAATTAATCCTCAAAAATACAACTTGCCTAATAATTCTGCATTCCCTGTATATCTATATGCATAGATTGGGACATTATTTGAGATGCAGTACTTAAGATAACCTAGCTCAAACCCAAAGTATAGCAGAGTTGGTAAGCAGCACAAGATGGTGCTGAAGAGGTATGCAATAAGAGAGAAAAGGGATTTACCCTTGTGATATCTTATCCTGCATTTGTTATTTGGCAAAAAAGGGTCATGTCAACATAATGCAAACATATAGAGGGGAGTAATTGCTTTCTCAGTACTCTACAATGAGGCACATGTGGCTAGCTAAATGTATTAGACCCTGAAATTCATGGTAATTGTAGAAAAAGGCACAACCGCAACATTTATAATGAGAACAGGTTGGGACAAGTGCATTCAGAGTATGTAACAGTACAATCATCTGGACTCACATAGCTTACTAAAATAATTACAACCAAACCTCAATAATAACAGCACAAATAACAGAAATAAAAATAAAGAGATTATGCAGCTTAAGTCAGCTAATGTTGAGATAGTCTCTCATAGTAGAAGGGGTAATTAAACTTTAGTTCAATAATAAGGCAATTAACTTATGTGGTCTCGACAGTAGCCTGCTCAGCCAATTCCCCTTGCAGCAAGCTGATCCATAAATTGTAGGAGGCTGCGATGTAACAGAGACTAGATCGGAAAGCTTATGAACCACCACAGGGTCAGCGTATGCGATGGTCTAGGGGTATTGTAGAGAAGCAGGTATAGGCTGTCGGGCATTCCATTTCTGGTAATAACTTGCCGCTCCAAAGTGTCTAAGCGATGTCTGGATGCTCCTCGTCTTCTTTGCATTGTGAGGGTCCGACTCCCAACTCCCCAGGCTTTACTTGTTCGGATGGCCAGCTGCACCATCCTGATTTCAAACTAGCGGGGCTTCTATTTGGGGTCTCCCTTGCTGTACCACAGGGATAAGATGATTCCCGGTGCATGAGTTACTTAAGTTACTCATAGATGGGGAAAAGTTCTGCTCCTCTTCTGCCCGACGGAACTGTGAAGCACAGTGCTGGTTATTGTCTACCTCAGGACAGTTGGATTTTGTAGCTGCATGTAGCTCCATATCCTGTACAAAGTAAGCTCTGCTGTCCGCCATCTTGTGGGTGTCACTAAGTCTCTTCCCCATTGTGGCTCTAATGGTGAGCCTGAGATCAAAGAATCTGTTCTGCATCTGCACGTCCAGCTGAGCAAGCAGTATTTGTAGCGCTGAAAGGCAACACTCCTCCATGATCTAGGTAATGTCTGTATCCAATATGGTCTCAGATCCTCAGTAGTATTAGCGTCGCTCTAACCTGGCTGATCGGGGGGGGGGGGGGGGGTGTTTGGGAGCTCAAGTGTAGGCCTCCGCCTATGGATCTAACAGGCTAAATCAGTTCCCAGAATCCAAATGAGATGAATAGATTGTGCTGAGTCAGCTTTACAGCAATAGTGTTAGACAAAATAGAGGTTTTTGGATCCTTTACAGGGAGCTTCATAAAATGCGACCTATCATGGACGCGGCGTAGCCGCGCCTTAAAATATAAGTTTTAAACTACATACACATTGCACACATACATACATACACATACATATGTACGCAAATGCATACACATACACACATCTATACACATACATATACACCTTGGAGCCCTTCCAAGTCCAACAACTTGTCTTTTAATATGTTTTTAAAACATGAAATACTTTATTTTAATATATTCTGCATGTATTTTGCTATGCATATATTCAAGCCTTAACACTTTACTTCAGGTCTATAAGAGCGCTTCATTTTCCAGCACAGACATAACTCCTCTCTTGTAATATGAGCGATCACAGTGAACCTGTGCTATACATTGAAACTATAAGGCTTGATAAAAAATTGTCTGCCATGTTTTTTACAATTTACTAATACTAGATTGTGTGCTATTTTATTATTTTTTTTTTAAACTTTTATTTTCAAAGTTACCATGAATACATAAATCTCATTATTCCGTTTTTACAAGTGATACTCATACATATATCTGCATAGTCCATTAAGTTGTACAGTGTCTATTGACTCTCAAGGAGTGGTGATTCACCGCTGATTTTTGAACGAGTCATAACAGTTGAACTAAAAAAACAAATATCAACTCATGACTCTATCATGGCAACTTCGTTTTCCTCTTTTTTCTTTTCCCTCCCTTCCCCCACCTTTCCAACCTCCTCCCTTCAAACAGGACTCATTACTATAAGGAAGCATGTAGCTCTCCCTTATCTTAAAGAATACATAATGGTAATTAACAGAACTTTAGAATTTCTCTCCCGCTTGGAACTGACATTAAGAGGTTCTCATCTGAAGAACCAGTCATCACCTCACTCCCTTAGCCACCACCACCACCACAGGACAGATCATGGCTGTGTATGTTTTAATTTGTGTCTCCCCGTGTATCACTTCCCACTGGGTAAAGGGTATTCCATTTTCCCCTATGGTGTTCTTCCAGCAAAAATTCCGTATCCCTTAAGGGGTACAGGAGTTGTCTTTGTAGAGATGGTCCTAGCGTCTCGATATATGTTCCCCATTTTCTCATGAGTGATCTGGTTCTACCTTGTGTGTCTTGCATAGCATCCGCTATTTCATAGGTTACCTGTTTGAGTATCGCAGATTTGAGTTGTGTGAGAGTGGGGGCCTCTGGGCTAAGCCACTTGTGGAAGATGAGCTTTCTAGCCTGTAGTAGGAGGTCACTAACTAGCCGTCTATGAGATTTTGACACTAGTTCAGAAGAGTCCAAGAACACTATAAGCTTGGGGGACATCTCAATTTTTGTGTGTAGTGTGGTGTTCAACCAATGAGCTGTCATACCCCAGAATCTACTTATCTTCGGGCAAGCCCAGATCAAGTGTATTAGGTCTGCATTTGGAAATTTGCATTTGTGACATGCACCTTCGGTTTCTGGTCTCCATTTTTTGTAGACTTTTGGGGAGATATAAGCCGTCTGTAGTAATTTGATGTGGGACTCACGACAGACTGCCGACAGAGTCGCCCCTCTCGACAGGTGAATACTCTTCTGGGCGAGTTCTGTGGTTATATCAGTGTTAAGTATGTTTGTTCAAGTGTTACTAATGTGTGTTAATGTCGAGTCGTTAGTATCTTTCAAATGTAGCTTGTATATGTGGGATATGGAAGTCACCCCCTGTTCAGTCGCATGGAGCAATTTGTTTATTCCTAGGTTTTGATTTACAACACTCTCTTTCTTAGTCAGCTCCCTGGCATAGTGTCTAGCCTGCAGATAGGCAAAGTGATGCGAGTTTGGTAAGTGAAACTGGTTTTGCAAGTCCTGGAATGTCTTAACGGTTGCGTCTAGTTTGTTTAACATGTGGGATACCAATGTCAGTCCTCTAGCTTTCCATCCCCCAAACACCCCCGAGTCAATACCCGCAGGGAACTCTGGGTTTCCCTTTAGTGGGAGAAATCTTGTGAAGTGGTGGTCGAATTTGAGCGTCTTGAACAGATTCCACCATGCCCTTAAGGGCTGTAGTATCAATGGGTAATCTTTTAGGAGCTTTTCTGCTTGCCCTGGGGACATGTGGGGAACCGCCTACAGTGACCAAGGGTGTTTCCCCTGTTCTTCCAGTTTTGGTAGTGTAAAGTTTTGTTTCCCTGTCAGCCAGTCCACCACATACTTAATCTGTGCTGCGCTACAATATGCTCCTATATTGGGGAGTGCCAATCCCCCTGAGGGGACCTCCGCCATCACTCTACTAGCCTTGATCTTGTGCTTTTTCCCCGCCCACACAAAGGAGGTGATTGATCTGTTAAGTTTGCTCAGGTCGGACTTATGAATGTTTTCAGGCATCATCTGGAACAAGTACAGCAGTTTCGGGAACCCGACCATTTTTATGAGGGCTATCCTGCCTGACATTGTGAGGGGCAGCCCCCCCCCCCATCTGGCCAGCATGTCTTGAATGTGTTTAATTTGGTGGCAATAATTAAGATTATACCATTCCCTGGGGTCCGTGGATAACATGATCCCCAGGTATTTAAAGGAGTGGGTGACCTGTTTAAAGGTATGCTGCAAATGCGGGTGTGGCAATTTTTTGTGTAGCCAAACTAATTCGGACTTCTTCGTGTTTATTTTATAACCTGAGATTAGGCCAAATTTGTTGTATAATTATACCAAATTGGTATAAATGTTTTTAGATGGATTCTGTACATAAAGTATCATGTCATCTGCAAAAAGGGACAGGTGGCACTGTTCTCCGCCCACCCACAGCCCCTCAGTTTCTGATCTTATTTTGATGGCAAGGGGTTCAATGGCCATGTCGAAGAGGAGAGGCGACAGCGGGCACCCCTGCCTAGTTCCCCTACCCAATTGCAAAGGAGGGGAGGGTGCCCCATTAACTATGACGGATGCTTTAGGATTAGCATACAATGCCCTCACCGCGTGCGCAAAGTGACCTGTAATACCAAATTTTTCAAGGGTAAAGAAGAGGTGGTCCCAGAGGACCATATCGAAAGCCTTCTCCGCGTCCACCAGGAGCGCACAGGCCTCCGGGGTATCCCTCCCCCCTCTTATTCCAGAAATGGGTTAGTATGAATTGCAGCTTCCATAAGTTCAATACGGAAGATCTGCCCTTGACAAAGCCCGTTTGATCATGATTGATCACAGATGGGAGTGCAACTGCCAGTCTGTCTGCCATAATTTTTGTGAGTAGTTTATAGTCTTGATTCATCAAGGAGATTGGGCGGTATGACTGAGGCAAGAGTGGGTCTCTATCCGCCTTGGGAATTACTGTGACGTTAGCTTCTGTAAATCAATCATTGTGTTTTGTCTCCCCTGTCATAATTTTGTTAAACAGATTGGTGAGCACCCCCCCTAACAACTTGTAGTATTCCCCGGGTAGTCCATCTGGGCCTGGCGTTTTGTCTAAAGGCAGGGAGTTTATAGCCCATAGGGTCTCTGTCTCTGTGATGGGCGCGTTTAGAAGTGTTAGGTGTTCGTCCGATATATGGGGGGGGGGTGTATAGAGTCCCAAAACGATGTTTGTTCTATTTTATTCACTTTCTGTCCGGAGTATAATGTCTGAATAGTCTTTGAAGGCTGTTTGAATTCCCACTGTTGTTGTGCATATTGAGTCTTTCACCTTGATTGCACCTATACATTTACTAGGTTTAGCTAGTTTTGTAAGTCTGGCCAGGAACCTACCCATCTTGCAGCCATGTCTGTAGAATTTTGCCTGCGTCACTGTCATTTCCCTAATTGCATTCTGGTGTAGTGCCATGTCTCTCTGCTTTTTTGCTTCTACATATTTTTGTTTTGTGAGTTGATTAGGCTGTCTCAAATTTTTGTTCCTAGAACTGATAACCCTTCGCAGCATTGTCTCAGTTCTATTCTGCCTCTGTTTTAGTTTGCCAGCTGCGTATGAAGTGATGACCCCACTCATTACCGCTTTACTTGCCTCCCAGAACAGAAGCGTGTCTTGAACATGTGCGGCATTTAGTGATTCATATGTTCTCCACTTCCCCATAAGCAGTCACTTAAAATTGAAATTTGGATAGGATTTGTGAGTCCCTTCTGGTGTTACGGTGTTGTGATCGTTGTAGAGTGTGCGTACTGGGATCTCTGTATCTGTCTGCTGGCGTCTGGGGCGCTATATTAAAGTCCCCTCCCAGTATCAGAGGTGCGTCTGTAAATTTCAGCACCTCACTATGAAAGTCCCTCCAAAAGTCTCTCTTGTTAGTGTGAGGGCCATACACCCCCCCAATCGCTACCACTTTATTTTCAATTCTGAGCTTCATCCGGACATATCTGCCCTGTGGATCCACTAGTTGTTTGTCAATATGGTAGTCTAGATTTTTCCTAAAGAGAATTGCCACCCCCCCTGGCCCTATTCTCCTCATATGTGGTGTGAATGACCTCACCCACCCAACCCTGTCTCAGTTTCTGATGTTCTATGCATGACAAATGTGTTTCCTCCAATATCGCTATGTCTGTGTGCTGGTTTTTAAGATATTTGAGAATGGCTTTCCGTTTTATAGGCGAGGTAATGCCCCCCACATTCCATGAGACGATTTTCATGGCTAGCTATGATAGTGTGCTACTTGTCTGTAGGTGGCGTATGGTATGTATATGATGTAGGTGATCTGTCCTGGGTACTTACGGTTAGCTGGCCAAGGGAGAAGGCGTTTTCTACTCGGTGCTGGATTTAGCTCTCAGTTATGTCTTGGGAGATCTACAAAGAAAATCAACAGTTCAATACCATGCTTTTTCCCTGCAAACGTTCTTTCCGTCTACTATTACAGTAAGTTACAATCTAGATAAAAATCCTATAGTTATATGCCTTTCTGGCAAAGTAGAACACAAAAAAACAAAAACAAGTAAACTCTGCAATGCCCCAACAGCCCCCCCCCCCCATATCTTGAAAATAACTTTTAGGTAGTGGAATAAACCACTCAGAGTCTCTAGTGTCCCTCTATTTGGCCAAAATAGTAACTTAGGTTATACTTAGAGTCTCTTCATCCTGTGATGTGCTTGCTGGGTTCAGGTCTCCTCTTCTTCTTCTTGGTGTGCTCTCTGTGAAGTCCCTGCGGCGTTCCCGGATCTCTCCAGGAACACCTGAAGGTGTTTAGGTGTGTCAAAAAACTGTGGGCCTTGTGCTGTTTGCAGTTGTAGACGAGCTGGGTATAGGAGAGCCACGACTCCCCTTGGGCAATCAGATCTCTGCAGTACGGTGAAAATTCTCTCCTTCATACATGAGGGATGGTGTCTGTCTATAAGCTCTAATCAGCATCATTTTGTCCTTAAAATTTAAGTAGCGCACCATGATTTGTTTTGGGTCCTGATTAGAGATGCCTTCCCGTAGAGGGGTTCCTATCCTGTGCGCCCTTTCTGCTATACATGGTACACTGGAGGCGGGAAGTTTAAGCAGGTCGGGAAGAATGTTCTCTACAAAGTCAATTAGTGCTCTTGGCGGGACAGACTCTGGAACTCCTACAATGTGGATGTTGTTCCGTCGTGAACGATTTTCCAGTCGTCCAGTTTAGTTAGCAACATCTTGTTTTGTTTCTGCAGCGTAGAAAGAGCAGACGAGGCTTCTCTGTGTCTTTCCTCGCCCTCCGCCACTCTCTGCTCCACATTCTGCAGTTGAGATGAGAAGGCCTTGAAATCTGTGGAGAGAGTGTCTACCCCTGTTTGCAGTTGTTCAATTTTAGGCAGGAACAATGCTGGGAGTTGAGCAACTATAGGGTGTGTGTCTTGGGAGAGTTCTGAGGTGTCCCCTTGCGACTGTAGATCACCTTGGGTATCAATCTGGTGTTTCTGGCATCTATCCGGCTGTTTCTGTCTCCCCGCCATTTTATCAGTATTTTTATTGTAAGGAGGGAAATATTTTTGCATACAAGCAGCTTCTGGGATTAGGATGTACTATAGGTAGTGGGTTGATCTTCACTGGCTCAACCAATGCAAGTATTTCTGTATAAGTGGAGGGACTTAGAGGACGGGGGGGGGGGGAGAAGGCCTCCGGCCCTGGTCTAGTGTGCCATGTCGGGGGTTAAGTCTCCTATGTGAATTTGAGCTTAGGCGTGAGGCTTATTGTTGCTAGTGTTTTCTGTGGCCCTTTCAGTTCTCTGTTTTAAGGGGCTGTATACTTCCTGGGGGGGAGGCCAGGGGCAACACATGATCCACCAACCTCAAGCCCTTGGAAGTTTCTATTTGTGTGCGTGGTATTTTGAGTTGGGCCTGGGTGGGTCCTGCTTCCTACTGTTCTCCAGGGGCTTAACAAGTTTACTCAGTCCCTGTGTCACTCTAGGGGGACATCTAGAGTATTTTTAGGCTTGGTGAACACTGTCCTGTTGCCTGTTGCCTTCTTATTTTGATTGTGTGCTATTCTTATTGAAGGATTGTGATATGGGGAGCTCACCCTGCACTATCTATTGTGCTCCAGATGTAATCTAGGCTATAATTATGCATCGTGTATTTTCATTATTTATTTTAGTGAAATCAGCTGGGCTGTCATGATTTGCCCAAAAAATCCCAGAAGGGAATTGTAATGTAAGAGTGTAATGCGCAACAATCCTCCACAAAAAGGGACCTTAAGAGACATTATTATTATTATTATCAGTTATTTGTAGAGCGCCAACAGATTCCGCAGCGCTATAAACAGAGGGTAGTACAACAAAACAATTAAAAGGATCAAATGGGTAGAGAGCCCTGCCAAGAGTTGCACTGTTGTAATCGGCTCTTAAGAAGGTGATCTACAAACAGCTGGACTTAAGGGGATTCAGGGGATAGCAATGGAGGAGTGGAACTGGTATAAAGTAAGGTTAGCATAGGTTGTATGCATCCCTGAACAGTAGAGTCTTTAGGGAGCGCTTGAAGCTTTCAAAACTAGGGGAGAGTCTTGTGGGGCGAGGCAGAGTCTGGAGCAGTCCTGTAAACGGGAGTGCGATGAGGTAACCAGAGAGGAGGAGAGTAGGAGGTCATGAGCAGAGCGAAGGGGACGTAGGGAGAGTATCTGGAGACAAGGTCTGAGATATAGGGGGGAGCAGTGCAGTTAAGGGCTTTGTATGTCAGAGTGAGAATTTTGTGTTTGATCCTAGAGGCAAGAGGAAGCCAGTGAAGGGTTTGGCAGAGAGGAGCAGCAGATGAAGAGCGACGTGTAAGGAAGATGAGTCTGGCAGAGGCATTCATTATGGACTGTAAAGGAGCTAGGTGGCAGGTGGGGAGACCAGAGAGGACAGAGTTGCAATAATCAAGGCGGGAAAGAATGAGAGAGTGGATTAAAATCTTAGTTGTGTCTTGTGTAAGGAAGTGTCTAATTTTGGAGATGTTTTTAAGGTGGAAGCGGCAGGCTTTAGCCAAGGACTGAATGTGAGGAGTGAAGGAAAGATCTGAGTCAAAGGTGACCCCTGGACATCGAGCATGCGGGGTAGGGGTAATGAATGAATTGTCAACCGTTAGAGATATTGGGGGTGGAGATTTTGGAAGAAGGGGGGAAAATGAGGAGCTCAGTTTTGGATAGATTTAGCTTGAGGTAGTGTGAGGACATCCAGGAAGAGATGTGAGAAAGACAGTTAGTGACACGGGTTAGCAAGGAAGGAGATAGGTCTGGTGCAGAGAAGTAGATTTGGGTGTCATCGGCATACAAATGATATTGGAAACCGTGGGACTTAATTAGGGAACCTAGTGATGACGTATAGATTGAGAAGAGAAGGGGACCGAGGACAGAGCCTTGCGGTACTCTGACAGAAAGTGGTGATGGGGCAGAGGAGGCCCCAGAGAAGGCTACACTAAAGGTACGGTTTGACAGGTAGGAAGAGAGCCACGAAAGGGCTGTGTCACAGATGCCGAATGATTGGAGGGTTTGGAGCAAAAGAGGGTGGTCGACAGTGTCAAAGGCTGCGGACAGATCAAGGAGGATAAGCAGAGAGAAGTGACCTTTTGATTTTGCTGTAAGTAGGTCGTTGGTGACCTTAACAATAGCTGTCTCTGTGGAGTGATAGGGACGGAATCCAGATTGCAGCAGGTCAAGAAGGGAGTTTAACGTAAGGAAATGGGATAGGCGTGTATATACTAGTTTTTCGAGAAGCTTTGAGTCAAGAGGGAGGAGGGAAATAGGGTGGTAGTTGGATGGGGAGGTAGGATCAAGGGAAGGTTTTTCGAAGATAGGTGTGACCAGTGCATGTTTCATCGATGAGGGAAATGTACCAGTGCTGAGGGAGAGGTTGAAAATGTGTGTTAGTATAGGGGTAAGGGTAGCAGAGAGGGAGGGGAGTAGCTGTGAGGGGATAGGGTCAAGGGGACAGGTAGTGAGGTGAGAGCATTGAAGCAAAGAACAAGAAACAGGAAAAGGGCAGTGCTAATAAAAGCAGATAGAGATCCGCATATCGCCCAATCTCCCTACTAAACATAGATTACAAAATTATTGCAAGCATTATGGCGAATAGACTCAAGAAAATCATAGGAGAAATCATACATACAGATCAAACTGGATTTATCCCAGGAAGGACTTCTCAAAAAAACATTAGAACGGCCATGTTTCTATTGGAACAAGCTGTAAAGGTGAGGAGTAGTAACAAAATAAAGAACTATTTAGATTTTGCCCTGTTAACAGTGGATGCAGAAAAAGCTTTCGATTGTATAACATGGGATCACCTCTTTACAGCATTGGATAGTTTTGGGATAGTGGGCAACTTTAATAATTATGTTAAATTAATTTATCAAGACCCTATTTCATATATTACTGTAAATGGACTAAGTTCTCCAGGTCTAACACTTCAAAAAGGAACAAGGCAGGGTTGCCCACTATCACCACTACTCTTTAATATCTCACTAGAACCACTGGCCATCAGTTGCAGAGACAGATTGGAAGGGGTGATATTGGGAAATAAAAAAGTTGTACTCTCTATGTACGCAGATGACATCCTCTTCTATATATCCAATTCTAGGGTCAACATTTCACGTATCATTGATTTAATTGGGGAATTTAGTAAATTCTCAGGATACAAAATCAACCTAAATAAGTCTGAGATCCTTTGGATTATTAAAAAAAGGAATAGTTTGTTGAATAATCCATTTAAAATAGCATTAGGAAAAATTAAGTATTTAGGGATATTACTGTCTAAGAACCCAGAGGATTGGTATAGTCTGAATTATACACCTGTATGGTAAAAATGTATCGACAAGCTGAAAAACTGGGAAAAAATACCTCTTTCTCTGTCGGCTAAAGTACTACTTATTAAAATGATGATTTTCCCAAAGATTTTATTTCTTATGCAGAACATTCCAGCTTTCATAATGGCAAAGGATCTTAAAAAATTTAATTCGCAATGTACCATATTTTTTTGGGGGAAAGGAAAACCACGAATAGGCTTAAAAAAATTATCTTATTTAAGGTCTGATGCGGCGTTCGCCCTGCCTAATCTAAAAGTATATAACTGGACATGTTTAGCAAAAATAGCTCTGGATTGGATAACGGGTGCAGAATATCTATCTAACTATCAAAATGAGGAAATAGCAATAGCGCCAATATCTCTCAAAGCTCTATTACATTCCCCAATATTAAAATCAGCTGATAGATCTAGTTTTAAATATACAATCCATAATATAATTATAGCATGGAAGAAAATATGTCAGTCATTGCAAATAGACTATAAGATATCACAATACCTGCCTATAAGGGGGAATCCATATTTTATAAGTGGAATGGAATCATATGTTTTTTGTCAATGGGCTGAGAAGGGCTTAACTTGGGTCAAGCAGTTACTGGACACAGACTAACACGGTTAAACCCTTTAATTTGTTGGTCAAAGAATTTAAACTGGAGAACAAACACTTTTTTGCCTTTTTACAAATTCGACATTTCATTGATACAAATAAATTAGCAGAGTTTAATTAATCGAGCCTGAGTAATCTAGATGCGATTATTAATATCTACCGGTCAGGGAATCATTCTATTTCCCTACTATATATAAATATTGTCTCTTTTGAAGCTAAAGACAAAGTTTCACTGTTATTTGATAAATGGTGTGGAAACTTTAGTTATTTAAGTAGGGAGCATTTTATAAAAAGTTTATCACTGATCTCAGAGTATTCGCAGGAAATTTAATTTAGAGAGTCTCATATTAAGTTATTGAACAGAGCGTATCTGACTCCGCTCTTTATGTCAAGATGGAAAAAGGCAATAGCAATGAAATGTACAAGATGCGGTTCATTAGAAGCAGATCTGATTCACGCCTTCTATTCCTGCCCTAAGATCTATCAGTTCTGGTGTAAAATAGAATATTGGCTCAATAGATTTCTTCCAAATAAGATTAAGCTAAAGAAAGAGCAGGTTATTTTTCTCATTCAAGAGAAAGAGGTACAAAATAAGAAGCTAGCTAATACAGCAATCCTGGTAGCGAGACTATTAATCTTGAGAAATTGGAAAGCGAATAAAGCACCAAGTATTTCCACATTTAACAAGAATATGCTCATTCAATTAGCATTAGATATTAAGGATCCGCAGATTTTCTTAGAGAGTAAATTAGAAAAACTTATGATGAAATGGGAGAAATTTCTATTGTCACAGCCGCGGGAGATACAAAAACAAATTATAGCTCCATTACAAGGCTCTCAGACATTTCTCCAGTTAACATTGCAAAATAAGTACCAACATTTGGCTATCTGAGAGAATTGTGGGAATGGGGAGGGGGAGGATCCCTTTTTTTTTTTTTTTTTTTTTTGTATATTATGTTGGTTTATTGTCGTTGTCGGTGTTTTTGGTTGTTGTTTTGTGAGGTTTGTTTGAGTGATTGACACGCCTATGGTGTGTAGTTAATTTGGAGGATAATATAAGGGTAAAATACTTAATAATCATAGGGTGGTATAGGTGTTAATAGAATTTTAGAGCTCTAGAATGTGATAGTAATATATCAGCATATCCTTGGAGGGGAACTGATTGATTAAAGGAAGGGTTCTAGTTTTTTTCAATGGTCAGGTATACACCCTGTGAGGTGAAAGGTAAGCCCGATTGAGAGGCTGTTTATATGTTTTATTTATGTGTTAACAGGCTATGAAGTAGATAATTTGAGTAGTGATCTATATACCCGCTGGGGAGAATGTTTATTTGGATTTGTATCTCCTTTATTATTATTCTGTATAAGATGAAATGTAAAATTATGTGAAAGATATCTATTTTTACCTTTGTATGTATCAATAAAAAAAGTTGAGAAAAAAAAAAAGCAGATAGAGATCTTCTCCAAACAAACACCTATGTGTATGTCAATAAAAACTTTTATGAAACTGTTATATATTGTGTTATATAATGTACTTCACCTTATTGTGTAGACAGATGGAAACGTTTCTGTGAGAATAAACAATCAGGTCGATTACAAGTTGTGCGTTCGTCTTTTAACGCTGAAAAACGCTTTTCATGGCACTTCCTTAGCGCTGCCATTACGATTTTTATGGTGAGGCTAAAAAGCTCGCGTTACACCCTATAACAACAACAAATATGTTACACAAAACTCATAACTAAACTGTTACAAAGTATACTAACACCCATAAACTACCTATTAACCCCATAAACTGAGGCCCTCCCGCATCGCAAACACTATATTAAAGTTATTAACCCCTAATCTGCCTCTTCCGACATCGCCGCCACTAATAAAATTTATTAACCCCTATTCCGCCGCTCTCCATCGTCACCACTATAATAAAGTTATTAATCCCTAAACTGCCGCCCTCCCGCATTGCAAACACTATTTAAATATTATTAACCCCTAATCTGCCGTACGCCCACATCGCCCCGACTATACTAAAGTTATAAACCCCTATTCCGCCGCTCCCCGACACCGCCGCCACTATAATAAACCTATTAACCCCTAAACCAAAAGTCCCCCACATTGCAATAAACTAATTTAAACTAGTAACCCCTAAACCTAATGCCCCCCTAACCTTATATTAAAATTACAATTTCCCTATCTTAAATTAAATGAAAACTTACCTGTCAAATTAAAAAAACTAAGTTTAAACTAAAAATTAAACTAATATAACTATTAAAATAAAATTAAACTAACTACCAATTAAAGAAAACTAAAATACACATTAAAAAAATCCTAACACTACTATAAAAATGACAAAGTATCTAATTACAAAAATAAAAAATACTAAATTACAAAAAATAACGAAATTATCAAAAATAAAAAAGAATTACACCTAATCTAATAGCCCTATCAAAATAAAAAAAGCCCTATGTTAAACAGCAAAGACCCCCCAATAGTAAAACCCAAAAACCAACCAACCCCCCAAAATAAAAAAACCTAACTCTAACAAAAACCTAAGCTACCCATTGCCCTGAAAAGGGCATTTGTATGGGCATTGCCCTTAAAAGGGCATTTAGGTCTTTTGCATTGCCCTGAAAAGGACATTTAGCTCTTTTAAGAAAAGCCCAAACCCTAAACTAAAAAAAAAACACACACAAAAAAGTTTAAAAAATCCTAACACTAACCCCCGAAGATCCACTTACAGTTTCTGAAGTCTGGACATCCAGGCGGTGAGAAGTCTTCATCCAGGCAGCGAGGTCTTCATCCATCCAGGCGGCATCTAATATCTTCATCCAGGTGGCATCTTCTATCTTCATCCCGGCAGCGCGGAGCGGGTCCATCCTGAAGACATCCGGTTCAAATCAGCCAATAGGATGAGAGATACTGAAATTCTATTGGCTGATTTGAACAGCCAATAGAATTTCAGAAGCTCTCATCCTATTGTCTGTTTTGAACAGCCAATAGGATTTCAGTAGCTCTCATCCAATTGGCTGATTTGAATTTCCAAAATCAAATCAGACAATAGGAATGCAAGGGACTCCATTTTGAAAAGGCTCCCTTGCAATGAGGATTCAGTATACGGCGGCGACTGTATGAAGTGGATGCTCTGCGCTGGATGTCTTCAGGATGGACCCGCTCTGTGCCGCCGGGATGAAGATGATAGAAGATGCCGTCTGGATGAAGATGGAGCCGCCTAGATGAAGATGGAGCCGGCGGGATGAAGATCCTTCAAGCGTGACTTCAGCAACTGTGAGTACCTAAAGAGGGGTTAGTGCTAGTTTTTTTTAAGGTTTTTTTTTTAGATTAGGGGTTGGGCATTTCTTAAAAGAGCTAAGAGTTTATTATAGATTAGGTTTCTTTTATTTTGGGTTTTTTTTTTTTTTTTTTTAAATGGGTATTAGAATAGGAATAATTGTTATTATTTTTGATAATTTGTTTGTTATTTTGTATTTTGTGTAATGTTTTTTTTTCATTTTGGGGTGGGTTTTTCTTTTTAGAATAGCTATTTTTTTATTTTTAATGGGAAGCAAAAAAACTAAATGCCCTTTTAAGGCCAATGCCCATACAAATGCCCTTTTCAGGGTAGATTAGGTTTTACTTTATTTTTATTTTGTGGGTTTGGGGGGTGGGGGTTTGTATGCTGTTAGGGGGTGTTTGTTTTTCTTTTGTAGGAAAAGAGCTGATTTCTTTAGGGCAATGCCCTACAAAAGGCCCTTGTAAGGGCCCACAAAAGGCCCTTGGTAGTTTATTATATATTAGAGTTTTTTATTTTGGGGTGCTTTTTTTTTAAAAAAAAAAAGGGTATTAGAATAGGAATAATTTTTATTGTTTTGGATAATTTCGTTTGTTATTTTTGTAATGGTAGGTTTTTTTATTTTGTAATGTTAGATTTTAGTGTAAGGCAGCTTAGGTTTTATTTCTCAGGTAAGTTTGTATTTATTTTAACTAGGTAGTTAGTAAATATTTAATAACTATTTACTAACTAGTCTACATAGTTAAAATAAATACAAACTTACCTGTGAAATAAAAATAAAACCTAAGCTAGCTATAATATAACTATTGGTTATATTGCAGCTAGCTTAGGTTTTATTTCAGAGGTAAGTATTTAGTTTTAAATAGGTATTATTTAGTTAATAATTGTAACTTTAACTTAGCTCTATTTTAATATATGTTAAAGTTAGGGGGTGTTAGGGTTACGGTTAGGGTCACGGTTAGGTTTAGGGGTTAATATAGTTTAGTTTAGGTTGTTGCGATGTGGGGGGCTGGCGGTTTACGGGTTAATAGGTTTATTTAGTGGTAGTGATGTGGGAGGCCAGAGGTTTATGGGTTAATAACTTTAGTTAGTGGCAGTGATGTCGGGGAGCAGCAGATTAGGGGTAATAGATTTATTTTGGTAGCAGCGATATCAGGAGCGGCAGATTAGGGGTTAATAACTTTATGTAGGTGTTGGCAATATTGGTGGCAGCCGATTTGGGGTGTTCAGATGTGAGGTTTATGTTAGGGTGTTAGGTTTAAATGTAACTTTTTTTTTCCCCCATAGACATCAATGGGGCTGCGTTACGGAGCTTTTCATTCCGAGATCGCAGGTGTTAGGTTTTTTTCTAACCTGCTCTCCCCATTGATGTCTATGGGGAAAGTGTGCATGAGCACGTCAAATCAGCGCAAGTATTTTGTGCGGTATGGAGCTCATCGCCACCATATCGCACACACAAGCCGGCTGTTTCAAAACTTGCAATGGCAGCACAATGGAGTGTGAAATAACGCAACTTTTGTTGCGTTGATTTCGCACCCCATTGTCCCATAACTTGGAATCTACCTGAATGTTATTTATTCAATATGAAAAAAAGTTAAAGGGACAGTTAAGTCCAAAAAAACCTTTCATGATTCAAATAGGGCATGTAACAACTTTCCAATTTACTTTCATCACCAATTGTGCGTTGTTCTCTTGGTATTCTTAGTTGAAAGCTAAACCTAGGAGGTTCATATGCTAATTTCTTAGACCTTGAAGGCGGCCTCTAATCTAAATGCATTTTGATAGTTTTTCACAACTAGAGGGCATTAGTTCATGTGTTTCATATAGATAACATTGAGCTCATGCACGTGAATTTACCATGGAGTCAGCTCTGATTGGCTAAAATGCAAGTCTGTCAAAAGAACTGAAATAAGGGGGCAGTCTGCTGAGGCTTAGATACAAGGTAATTACAGAGGTAAAACGTGTATAATTATTACTGTGTTGGTTATGCAAAACTGGGAAATTGGTAATTAAGGGATTATCTATCCTTTAAAACAACACTAATTTTGGTGTAGACTGTCCCTTTGTACATAGGAGCGTGGTCTGTACTTAGACTGCTAGAGTGGTGATTATTAAGCAGGGTACATTCTGGTTAAAGTCTTTTTGAGAGGACTATGTCCCTCTGTTTTATTAGCGCTGCCCCTTCCTGTTTCTTGTTCTTTCCTTTACGGTTACAAATGTTTGGAGGATTGTAACCTTTTTAGGGATCAGCATTGTTAGAGACCTCATTGGAGTGGTCTATCTCATTTTTTTGTTTTTTACTTGATTGTTTCCTCAGACATCGAAGCAAAGTCAAGAAAGAATGGTACACAACACAGAGCAATTGTCTCTAATATATTTCAATATTTAATATTATGTATTATAAAGTCATATTTTGGGTAAAAAAAAACAAAATCTAAATTATATTATGAGACAGATTACAAGTGGTGCGCTATTTAGTGCTTTCGCTCATGCTCAGACACTGCCAGAAGTAAACTTTTGCATGCGGGTTAGCGTGCATATTAGAAGCTGAAAGTAAAATGTTTGTGCGCAAGCGAAAGCCAATGCACACCAAATGTTGGACTTCTTGTCCCCATAGACTTTAATGGAGTGTGTAAATGGGAAAAACACCTATCGCTCACGCGCTAACCTGACCACTTTTATCGAAATGTGCTATACCCGACATGGTATGAATGTGTATATATGTATGTATTTACACATATGAATACACACATAAATATATAATATATATAATATATATATATATATATATATATATACACACACACATATTTAGACATGTGTATATATATGTATATATACATTATAGCCCTTTGCAGTCAAACATCTTGTCATTTACCATATAACTTTGAATCCTTATAACTTTTTTTAATAATTTGTATATGTATAATTTTATTAAATAGTGTGTGTATATGAGTGTATATGTATTTTTATAAAATTTTTATATTGTATTTAGTGCAACTTTAATTTTTCTCCTAACCCTTTATGCCTGGTCTTCAGTCGTGCTAATCTGGCAAATACAAATTTAGTTTGCTTGTGCGGTCGCATTTACTTTCAACTTGTAATAAGAGCGCAAGTTAGCTCTAACGTTAACGTGCCACTTGTAATCTAGCCCTATATGTCAAGAGATCATTAATGATATAGATTAACATATACATAATTCAATAAACTACATGTGCCATGACATTTTACCTACATTATGAGGCATATTTGATATGCCCTATTCAGGGCCTATGGGTCAAAATGAGAAGAAAGAAAATGTCTGTCCTCATTATAAGAGTTATCAGGGATTAGTAGCATATTATAGTTTCATCACATGCAACATCAAGAATGGTAGACATCTTTTATTACTAATTATTTAACATTCAGGAGAAGCTCATGAACATTCTTAGTCCGATGTCATCCCACGGTTTTTGTAGAAATATGTAGGGAAAGCATTATTCTGCCCAATACAGCCGGACTTTGGTACTGAGATGCAACTTAGAGGGTTAAACATACATTGATATTGGTACCAACAATAGCTCCTTTAAGACCCATTAACCTAACAAACTTCTAAACTGACACTATCTGAAACTGCAATTAATAATGCAATGATCTATTACCTTCTGTGTGACCCGCTCACCACCAGCAATCTTAATTCCAAAAAAAATTATATTGGACAAGAGTTCTATTGTGAGATCTCTTTTTTCCTTAGAAGTATTTTTAGTTATATATTTAGATCTCAGCACCAGTATAAATTATTACCTTTTGTCTAAACCGCACACTAGTCCTGAGCTAAGTATTCAATTTAATAAGATTAATAACTGAGCGAAGCTGTTGTGTTAGCTCTTATTTACTTAAGCTTGGACATCTACAATTGGATCTATTGAAATCCTTAAAATACACTATCATTGTTAAGATAATAGTAATAGTAATCATGGCTTTCACATATAGTGATAGTGACTGAGACTCAGACATAAAAGACACTTTAAACTTTGATGAAACCAGTGGAGATGTCTCATCAGCAGAGACAGTTGTTTATAAAGTATAGATGTTTGTTTTTTAAACACTTTATATATGTCTAAGGGTTAATTGGGAAATATCAAGTTTATCTAATTATGAAACTTCAGGGATGATCCCAAGAGGTCTAAGATTTCTTAAGCTACAAGGGACAAACTTACAAGAGACAGTAATACCAGATTTTTGTGAACAGTGGGTAGAGATATTGACAGAATGTTCTAATAAAATCATGGCCCTAATTTTGAAGGAAGAAAATTTGAAACTAGAGAAAATTAATAAAGACCTGACTGATATGACTGAAAAAAACTAAATAAATGGGAGGAAAATAGTGAATTCAAAGAATTGAATGATAAAATGAAAAAAAATGAAATTTTAAGAACACAGTCAGAAATGAAAAGAAAAAGAAATTTGTAAGGGATGGAAAAGACTATCAATCTAAACAGGTTTATACCTTCAACAAAAGTAAGAAAAATCCTGATAGTGATTCTGATGATGGTGGAGCTAACCAAGGACAAAAAGAAAGGGGAACACTAGTACAAATTACACAAAGTCCCCTTTAGGAAAAACACAAGAAAGGGAAACGGATACATAAAAACAAGACAGGCAAGAGGAAAAAGGGACAAAGAAAAAGAATGTGAGTCAGACGCACAACAGGTATACATTAACAAACAAAAAGTAGATGATCGATTGGTTAATAACCTATCCTCTATTATGTTGACTGATGATCATACTGAAGTCCTGAAGAAAGGTTTATCTTTTTCACCTACTAAAACGCTTGACAAATTTGAAGTTGTAAAGGATTTGCATATATTTGCTAGAAAATTGGCTTGTCAAAAACAACGTTGCAAGTAAAGAGGAGGCTTCTTCAGACATACCTGTAGAAGCAGTACTTGAAACACTAGAATCTTTAGCCTCTGAATCTCAACAAATAGAATGTTATATACAACAGAATACACTGTGTAGTGGCCTTAAACCACGTTCTACCTTTATGCCCAATTTAAGTAAAGCTCCCTTAGTAAACACATTTTTGTTAAACTTGTGGAGGAAGATAGTGAAGAACCACTCAATGCAGTAGAATTACATAATTAACAAGTACATAATAAAGACAATGATTTTACATCTACTTTGAATTTTAAATAAGCAGTGGATTTTTTTTCTTAAACATTTATTTTTTCTCCCATTTTCCGGCCTGTATCATGTGACAGACATTACCCAATCACAGACTAGTATACGTATACCCTGTGAGCTTGCGCATATGCTCAGTAGGATCTTATTCCCCAAAAAGTGTAAATATAAAAAAAATGTGCAAAATTTGATCATGGAAGTAAATCGGAAAGTGTCTTGAAATTGCATGATCTATCTGAATCATAATTGTTTTTGACTTTAGTGTCCCTTTAAGATTCTTTATAATAGTCCCTCACAATCAGAAAATCTGTTCACTGGTGAGAGACGAGCTCTACTTGAACTTTACTCTAACAATGATATCATGTTCAAGTCGTCTGATAAGGGTGGAAATGTTGTCATTCAAGATAAATCCAAATATATGGAAGAATGCAACAGACAACTTAATGATAATCATCAATATAAAAGATTATTCGAAAATCCCCTTAATCAAACAATGAGGGATCTTGAGACCCTATTGGACAATGCAGTGAAGGAACAAGTTATCACAAAAACAGAATATGATTTTTTACTACCAAGATATCCCAACATTCCTACATTCTATACCATTCCAAAGGTCCACAAAGAAGGACAACAATATCCTCCTGGCAGACCTATAATAGCTAGAATAGTTTGGCCCTTGGAAGGTATAGGTGAATATATTGATCACTTCTTAAAACCCTTTCAGCTAGATTACGAGTTATGCACGCTATAGGGAAATTAAAGGATGCAACAAAAGTTTCGTTATTTAACCCTCTATAGCGCAGCCATTACAAGTTTTCAAACAGCCGGCTTGTGCATGCGATATGGTGCTTTTAGGCTCCATACTGCACACAATTCAAGCAGTGTTTTGACGTGCTCATGCACACTTTGCCCATAGACATCAATGGGGAGAGCGGTCAGAAAAAAGTTACAATCGCAGAATGAAAAGCTCTGTAACGCAGCCCCATTGATGTCTATGGGGATAAAAAAAAACTGTTTAAACCTAACACCCTGACATAAACCCCACGTCTAAAAACCCCTAATATGCTGCCCCCAACATTGCTGACACCTACCTACAGTTATTAACCCCTATTCCGCCGCAGCCCAACATCGCCGCCACTATATTCAATTTATTAACCCCTATTCCGCCGCTCCCCGACATTGCCGCCACTATATTAATGTTATTAACCCCTATTCCGCTGCTCATTGACATCACCGCCACTAAATAACGGTATTAACCCCTAAACTTCTGGTATCCCACATCTCTACCACAAAATAAACCTTTTAACCTCTAAACCGCCAGCCCCCCACATTCCAACAACCTAAATTAAACTATATTAACCCCTAAACCTAACCATAACGTAACCCTAAACCTAACCCTAACACCCCATAACTTTAACATAATTAAAATAGAGATAAACTAAAGTTACAATTATTAACTAAATAATACCTATTTAAAACTAAATACATACTTTCCTGTGAAATAAAATATAAGCTAGCTACAATATAACTAATAGTTATATTGTAGCTAGCTTAGGTTTTATTTTTATTTCACAGGTAAGTTTGTATTTATTTTAACTAGGTAGACTAGTTAGTAAATAGTTATTAACTATTTACTAACTACATAGTTAAAAAAATACAATCTTAGATGTCAAATAAAACCTAACCTGCCTTACACTAAAATCTAACATTACAAAAAATTAAAAACACTAAAATTACAAAAAAAAAACTACCATTATAAAAATAACAAACGAAAGTATACAAAACAATAAAAATGATTCCTATTCTTATACCCTTTAAAAAAACAAAAAACAAATAAAACCAAAAAACCCTTATCTATAATAAACTACCAAGGGCCCTTATAAGGGTCTTTTAGGGGCCATTAAAAGGGCCTTTTGTAGGGCATTGCCCTAAAGTTAACAGCTCTTTTGCTACAAAACAAACACCCCTAACAGTATACAACCCCCCACCCCCCCAAACCCACAAAATAAAAAAACTATCTAAAAAAACCTAATCTACCCATTGCTTTGAAAAGGGCATTTGTATGGGCATTGCCCTTAAAAGGGCATTTAGCTCTTTTGCTGCTGAAACCCTAATCTAATTCATCATCCAATAGAATGAGAGCTGCTTAAGTCCTATTGGCTGATTTGAACAGCCAATAGGATTTTAGCAGCTCTAATTCCTATTGGCTTATTCAAAATTTTCAGCCAATAGGAATGCAAGGGACGCCATCTTAAATCTCGTACCTTGCATTGAAGATTTAGTGTAGGGCGGCGACCGAATGAAGATGATGCTCCGCGCCGGATGTCTTAAGGATCAAGATAGAAGATGGTGCCTAGATGAATATAGAAGAGGCCGTCTGGATGAATACTTCTTCCCGCCTGGATGAGGACTTCGCCGCCTGGATGAAGATAGAAGAGGCCATCTGGATGAAGACTTCTCTCCGCCTGGATGAAGATCGTTCAAGCGGGGCTTTAAAAACTGTAAGTGGATCGTCGGGGATTAGTGTTAGTTTTTTTTAAGGGTTTTTTGGGTGTTTTTTTTTTTTAGATTAGGGTTTGGGCAGCAAAAGAGCTAAACCCTTTTAATGGCAATGCCCATACAAATTCCCTTTTCAGGGCAATAAGTAGATTAGGGTTTTTTAGAATTAGTTTTTTTATTTTGGGGGGGTTGGTTGGGTGGTGGGTTTTACTGTTGGTTGGTCTTTGTATTTTTTTTCAGGGAAAAGAGCTGATATCTTTGGGGCAATGCCCCACAAAAGGACCTTTTAAGGGCTATTGGTAGTTTATTGTAGGCTAGTTTGTTTTTATTTTGGGTGGGCTTTTTAATTTTTATAGGGCTATTAGATTAGGTGTAATTCTTTTTTATTTTGGATAATTTCATTTGTTATTTTTTGTAATTTAGTGTTTGTTAATTTTTGTAATTTAGTCTTTTTTATTTTTTGTAATTAGATAGTTTGTAATTTTTAGAGTAGTGCTAGGATTTTTTTAATGCGTAGTTTAGTTTTATTTAATTGATAGTTTAATTTTTAGTTTAAACTTAGTTTTTTTAATTTGACAGGTAAGTTTTAATTTAATTTAAGATAGGGAAATTGAAATTTTAATATAAAGTTAGTTGGGCGTTTAGTATATTTCATTGTGGGGGTTGTGGTTTAGGGGTTAATAAGTTTATTATAGTGGTGGCGGTGTAGGGCTTAATAACTTAATTATAGTGGGGGCGATGTGGACGGACGGCAGATTGGGGGTAATAATATTTAAATAGTGTTTGCAATGCGGGAGGTCGGCGGTTTAGGGGTTAATAACTTTATTATAGTGGCGACGATGTCGGGGAGCGCCGGAATAGGGGTTAAAAATATTTATTAGTGGCGGTGATGTCGGGAGCGGCAGATTAGGGGTTAATAGGTTTAATATAGTGTTTTTGATGCTGGAGGGCCTCGACTTAGGGGTTAATAGGTAGTTTATGGGTGTTTAGTGTACTTTGTAGCAGTTTAGTTATGAGTTTTATGTAACAGCTTTGTAGCGTAAAAATCATAATTACTGCTTTTAGATTGCGGAACGGATTTTGTCGTTATAGGGTGTAACGCAAGCTTTTTAGCCTCACCGCAAAATTCGTAATGGCTGCGCTATGGAAGTCCCATGAAAAAAAACGCAATTTTTACATGTGCGGAGCTGACGTTGCGGTACAGGCTAAAAGGCTTGCGGTACAGCTATACTGACAAGACTTGTAATGGCTGCAGTGCTGCTTTAACTCTGAAACTGCCATTTTTTCAGCATTAAAGCATGAACGCAAAACTCGTAATCTAGGTGTGTGTTAGTTATTTACCCTCTTTTGTTCAGGATACACCAGATTTATTAAGGAAGATTAATGGTTTAGTAATTAATGAGGAAATTTTACTAGCCACTATAGACATTGAATCTTTATACTCCTGTATATCCCATGAAAATGAATACAAGCTACTAGAGTCCATCTTCAACAACGGGGGATATCCTTAAATGCACATACAAATTTTATATGTGCACTCTTACACTTTGCTTTGACACATAACTTTTTTGTGTCTAACAACAAATATTATATCCAACTTAGAGACACAGCAATCGGGGCGAAATTTGTCCCTTCCTATACTTGCCTCTATCTTGGTTATTGGGAACACAGCTTTGTACTTAAAATGGAACCAACAACAACACACATCTTATTGTGGATTCTCTATATCGATGATGTGTTGTTGTTGTTGTGGTGTGGGGATGAAAAAACATTAAGACACTATGTCAAAAATCTTGATTATAGAGAATACAATCTTAAAGGGACACTGAACCCAAATTTTTTTTCTTTCGTGATTCAGATAGAGCATGACATTTTTTTTTATATCATTTATTTTATTACCAGCAATGAGTACAGATTCCATGAAAAAAAAAAGATCACAATATTATAATTCATAGACAAAAAACAAGGGAAAAAGAATCATTAACAGTCAAGATCCATAATAAAAAAGAAAAAATTGCATATTACCCATCATATACCTAATTGGTTGATCCTAACCTATCTGTCTATCTTCTCTTAACTCATTGTTGGATTGTTTTATTTATATTTAAAAAAAAAAAAAAAAAAAAAACACAAACAAAAAAAAAAAAAAAAAAAAAAAAGAAGATAAGGGGAAAGATGGAAGAAGGCCCCGGTTCTCTGAAAATTCCTCTAAGTCACCAAATACCCAATAATATTATCTCCGAATTCTTAAATGGGGAAATCAAATAATCGATTTCTCTTTCAGGAAAAATCTTAATGAATGGCGCCCATTTATCAAAACATTTCTTTACATCAAGTTCATTATCTATATTGGTATTTTTCTGTTCCAAAACACAATATTTCTTTAAATGATCCCTGATTTCGGCAATAGTTGGTACAATCCTCAATTTCCATTTCTTGCATATCAAGTATCTGGTAGCTAGGATAGATAAATTAACTAGTTTCTCATTAGGCTGTTGCCCATCTTCAGGTTTTAGACAAAATATAATCTGGAACAGAGAAAGAGCTGTTCGCTCAATTTTAAATTTATTCTTAAAGGATTCCAAAAGTTTCAATTTTTGCATATAAATAAATCATCACAAACGAATCTACACAATTCAAATATCAAAACTTACCCACTTTGACCTTAAAACGAGCGTTATAATCGTTATAAAACTATATATATTATTTTAGCAAAAACGTAATCAAAGCCAAACCCCCTTTTATGCTGCCTTCAATACAAAATTATGTCTCCAATCACAATGCATTTTCGTGCATATAATTATCGCATTGTTCCGTCACCCATTGGTTCGTGCATGCGCAGATAGCCGCTTTGATTCCTCAGTAAAGCAAATTAACTACTGGCACAACGCATGCGCTATACAAAATCCTAGCGATTGAATAGCTATTCATTCACACAGGATACGGCTTGTTGTAGAGGATGACATGTAAGATAGATCGCGCATGCGCAGTACGGACAAAGTCGGCCATCTTGATAACTCAGGTTATCATGAATTATTCGTTCTTCAAACCAAAGCTTATAACGGTGGGTTTGGAATTCAATTTATTTTTGAAGCAGAATATAGAGAGAATGGTAATAATATGACAAGCAAAGCCAATTACAAATATTAATATCAAAGATTGATAGAGGGATTTAAAATAAGTTTTTTCAATCGTTTAGTGTCCCTTTAAGCCAGTATTCCAGCTTACACCATAAATTTCTCAGTCTGGGGCACTGCCAAAACATATGCATTAAATCCGCAGCTAAATAAGAACATTTAGGGCATTTGTAAAACTCATAATTTCGAACTCTGAGGCCTTTTTCCGGAGTGAAGTATGCCCCATGTAAAAGTTTCAGATGAGCATCTCGCCAATTAGAAGAGTGTCGTTTTTATTACTTTATTCACTGAAAGTAGAATAGTTTCAGAATCAATATTGCTATATGGAATTAAACTGTTCCAGGTCAGGGCCAATTTTTTCCAGCATAGGAGTGGCCCTGTTAAGGCTCAATGTATAATAGCACGGGGCAATGGACATGGAAGAATTTTTAGTTATTGTTAACCAGGTTTCCAGGCTACCCAGGGACCAGTTCCACCCAGTCTTATGAGTGAGATCTGCAATATAATGTCTTATCTGTAGGTATGCGAAAAAATCTTTGTTTGGCAAATTGAATTCAGTCCGCAGCTCCTCAAAAGATTTAACACACTTTCTCTCCTGGTTGATTAAGTGAACACCTCTATCCAGCCCATTGCTGTGCCATCTATTAAAAACAACTGAATCCAGACCTGGTTGGAAGTTCGGGTTTCTAGTTAAGGGGAGATATTTTGATACCAAGGGGCATATTGAAAGAGATTTGGATAATTTAGATCATGCTTTTTGCGGGTTCAGAATGAATTTAAGTTCCTTTATGCTTGTTGGAAGATCTCTGAGATCCATGTGCGCCAGGGCTATTGGAGAATATGGTTCACAAACATTAAGTTCAAGATCATTGTTTAGAACATAGTTTTTGGTAAAGAACCAATCTGCTAATATGCGAGCTAGAAAACAGAGGTTATAGGATCTTAAGTTTGGCAAAGCTAATCCTCCCATTTCTCTTGACGCTGTTAATTTAGAGAAGGCTATCTTAGATTTTTTCCCCTGCCATATAAATTGGTCAATTGATGAATTCATTGACCGTATATCTTTCTCAAATAAGATCAATGGGACATTTTGTAGAATGTAGAGCAACTTGGGGAGGAGTACCATTTTAAATAGGGCTGTTTGGCCAGATATTGAAAGAGGTAAGTTTTGCCAGGCCCTAAGCCTTTCCTTAATATATCCTAACATTGGGGTTATATTCGCCTTATACAGATCTTTTAAATTAATTGGAATTTTAATTCCTAAATATTTCATTGAGTCTAAAACAACTCTGAAGGGTAAATCTGTCTTACTAGTCGTATTTTTCCTGAGCCAAATTAATTCAGATTTTGTAACATTTATTTTATATCCTGAGAATACCCCAAAATAGTCAGTAATCTGCAGGAGCTTTGGGATATTTTTTGTTGTATTAGATAAATATATAAGTAAGTCATCCGCATATAATCAGATTTTCATTTCGTAGTTTCTGATTTTTATACCCTCCAGTGAGCTCCTGATCCTAATTGCTAGAGGTTCTATGGCTACGTCAAAAAGGAGCGGAGAGAGAGGACAGCCCTGCCGAGTGCCCCTCTTCAGTGCAATTGAGGGGGAGATGTCATTATTAATAATCAAGCTTGTGGAAGAATAATTATATAAGTTCTCCACAAATTTAGGGAAATTACCGTCAATCCCGAACCTTGCTAAAGAAAAAATTAAATGTTTATGGATTACTAAATCAAAAGCTTTTTACGCGTCGAGAGATAAAATAGCCAAGTCCAGGGGGTCCTCCCCCCCCGCCCCCTGTTCAGATTTTCCCTGGATATATTCCAACGTGACCAATAACTCCCTAATCTTTGCTGACGAGTTCCGATTGTTAAGAAATCCAGCTTGGTCCGGGTGGATTACCCTAGACAAAATAGGCTGAAGCCTTATTGCTAAGATAGAGGAGAGAATTTTATAGTCTGAGTTTAACAATGCGATTAGTCTGTAAGACTCTTTACATGTGGGATCCTTCCCTTCTTTTAAAATCAAAGTGGTGAGTGAAGAGGCGAAAGAAGACGTAGGCTGTTTATGATGAATAAAAATATCATTATATAGACTGGCTAAATGAGAGGCAATCTCTGGTGATAAGATTTTGTAGAATTCATTGGGCAATCCATCCGGACCAGCTGCCTTGTTTAGGGAAAGTTTGGCAATTATTTTTTCAATCTCTTCCCTTGTAATGGGAGCATTAAGTCTAACAACCTCCTCAGGCGTAGCCATAGGAAAGATAATTTTACTATAGAATTCAGTCGCTTTGTCTATATCAAACTCCGTACTAGTATAAAGTTGTTGATAGTATTGGTGAAACGTACTTGTAATTTCTTCGGACTTAACTAAATATTTCCCATTATGTTGGATTTTGTCGATATTGGATTTTTTATTCTCATTCTTAATTAATTTGGATAACATTTTTCTGGATTTATTTCCAAATTTATGCAATTTAGCTTGCAACCTCAGCTCGCTAAATGTTTCCTGAGTTAAATGGAAGGTATCTGTTGCGGCTTTAGCTCGAATGTATCTAGCCCAATTTACGGGAGTTCTTTCCAGTAAATAAAGATTATAAGAGTTAATTAATGAGTTAAGGACTTCCTTTTCTCTTGCTTTTCTTCTCCTATTTTGAATAACAGAATATGCGATAATTTCTCCTCTGAGGACTGCTTTAGCAGTTTCCCAGAAGATGTCTGCACGTTCCACATAGTTAATATTAAATTGAGCATACTCCGTAAATGTATTCCTTAGCCACTGTTTGAACTTCAAATCAGTGAAGAGATAACAAGGGAAAAAGAATCGCAAGGTCTTTGACCTAGATTGAGCCAGATTGAGTTCAAGAGATATAGGCCCGTGATCTGATAAAAAAATTGGCATTATCTCAGATTTAATCGTTGTGGAGCTCAGATGATCGCTGATTAAGAACAAGTCAATCCTCGACAAGGTTTTGGGAGGCTTTGATTAGGCAGGTAAAATCTTGGATGTCAGGATTCTGATATCTCCAGATGTCTCGTAAAGATAGGATCTGTTTAATATTCTTAATCCTTTTAGAATCAAGATTATCCTTCTTCTGTTTCAGAGTCTTAGTGTCTTTTCTAAGTCTATCTATTGGACATTGAGGGGCCATATTGAACTCCCCCCCCCCAAAATTAGGTGGCCTTCCACACTGAAAAGGAGTCTAGCTTGTAATGAATCCCAAAATTCAGGGTCAGTTTTATTCGGGCCATATACATTACAGATTGTATATTTTGCCTGGCCTATTTTCACTTTAACTAAGACATGCCTCCCCCCGGGATCGGCCTCAGAGTGTAGAATCTCCACTTGAATTCTTTTACCTATAAGTAGTGCAACTCCCCTTTTCTTCCCTACACTCGGGGCCGCATATACTTCCTTTACCCAGGATGATTTTAATTTTAATGACTCCTCTAAATTTAAGTGAGTTTCCTGTATTAGACCAATATCTGCCAGGACTTTCCGCAGGTGTGATAAAATTGCCTTACGTTTAATGGGGGAAGAAATTCCCCCTACATTCCAGGATACAATTTTAAAGTTATCAGTTTTGTACGCCATGTATCTCTAAAAAAAGAGAGGGGAATAGGTAAAATTGGGTGACATGAATGGAAGGGGAGAACCGGGGGGGAAAAGAAAAAAAAAAAAAAAAAAAAGGGGGGGGGGGGGGGGGGAAAGAAAGGGAGAAGTAGGAATTCCAATTCTTCATTTTTTATAACTGCCATCGCCAAACTACTGCTTTCAGAAAATGTTAAGTTGTGGGCTATGTTTGTATGTCAAGGGTCTTAAAAAGATTTTCAGCAACTTGGGCATCATCAATCATGTGTGTTACCCCCTTTATTACTACTTTCAGTTTTGAAGGATAAATCAGGGCCGCCCTATGCCCATGTTGAATGAATTTGGAACAAATCGGAGCCAGCTCCCTTTTCTTTAAAGCTGTATCTGCCGCAAAGTCCTGAAAAATCATGATTCTATTGTCATCTATCGTAATTGGTTGGTTCTTACGAAAATAATGCAATAAAAGGTCTTTATCTTTATAATTAAGTAATCTTACGATTATAGGTCGAGGTCTACTGCTATTATTTCTGTCTAGACGTGGGGAGCCTATTCTGTGGACTCTTTTGACTATAATCGATGGCTGAGTAGAAGGAATTTTTAGAGCTTTCGTGAGAGTGTCAGATATAAAAGTATCCAGATTTTCAAATTTCTTACTTTCCGGGAGGCCTATTATTCTTAAATTATTCCGTCTAGAATGGTTTTCAAGGTCCTCTACCCTGTCCATCAATGTTTGTAGTTTTTTAGCTGAGGTCTCAGTTTTGGTACTATGTATAGTAGCTTGATCTTCTAGATCTGAGACCCTCTGTTCTATTTCTTGCAGCCTACTCGAGAACTGCCTCACCTCATGAGTTAAAGAGGAGATATCTTGCTTAATTTCAATTTTAAGTAATTCAAATTTAGGGGCAAGTGCCTCTGATATATTAGTCACCAGTGTCTGCATATTAAGATTTTCTGGTATTGATATCACATTACTGGGATTTATTTGTTCAGCAACTGGGTCTAGCGTATTCTTAAGTTTCCTATCTCTATGCCTTCCTGTCATATTTGGGGAAGGGATTTTAGGGGAGTTAGAAAGGAATCTATCCATGTATCGCGTGAATGTGAGTGAGATGTTAGTGTTACACGAAGTTAGGAGAAAAAAAGAAACTAGAGAGAGACAAATTGACACCTCTGAATTTTACCCAAGTTAAAAATAAATTACTATAACAATTAGCTTGGCTTTTGATCAATCGTGACTGTGATTTAAACTAGAAGTAAGTTTACTTGTCTAGGGCAATATATGTCAGAAAAAAAGAGGGGCTGTATGTAGTTTCCTGAGGCTAATTAAGTGTTAACAGCTATAAATTAAACTTCCCAGTCTCAGTATTAGCTACAACCACTTACAATCCCCTGAACTGCCTTGACAACTTATTCTATATTATTATGACTACTCAGGTGAAGTGCAAGCCTAAGGAAGACAAAAAAGAAAGAAAAAACAAACAACAAAAAAAAACCCAGCACAGTTAATTCTAGGTCACTACTATGAATCTGACAATATGGCCCAATACCCTCTTACAGATGTATTGTAAGATTTTATATTTTAAATTTTTTGCCAAAAAACCCAAGTCCTTGGAGCGTAGTAGAGTCTGGAATCTAGTAGCTCATATAATAAGATAATTATTTTCAGCATACGCTCTTCTCCTTTAGCCCAAATGAAGGGATTGTGATTTTAAACCATCCAAGCCATAGCAGTTTTGATGTGAAAAGATATAATATGTAAATGTAAGGCTAAAACCACCAGGGCCTTTATATATCAGTTCCAGCAGTAAGGGGAATAAATCCGCAAAAAGTCTCTTGTATAAGGTCAAGAAGCTTAAGACTTTGGGCTCAATACGGCAGGTGTCCTTGCAACAAATCTGCAACTTTATATATAAATACTTATTAGCAATTCTATAAGTATTACAGCAGTAAAGAGAGAAATAGACATAGTAGTCCAGGGCAAAAAAGTCCTAGGAGAAGGTGTTGTAACCGTAAATCCAGTACTTAAGCATACTTAGGCCACTCAATGCTATTACTGTTAGAGTTTGAGAGAAATAAATAGTTTGAGCAACATCTCCATCTATTATGAAACAATTTATCTTTTCCTCTTTAAATGTCCCAGACTGTAGCCCTTTGAGGCCAATGACCCCTTGCCCTTGTGACTTAGGAACCGTTGTACCCCTCTGAGCGGCTCGGCCGCCCCCGTCTCCACAACCCCCAGCAAAGTTGTACCCAGCAGACACCACAGGATATCGACAACAGCCCAAGGCAGGGAAGACTCACCCCTCTTCACACTATCAAACCGCCATTCGCAGTCCGCACTGCCGACTTCCCAATCTCAAAGAAGCGCCTTGGTCTGAAGGGGGTCCACACTCAGAACTCCCCGCTCCACAGGTCCAGGCGAAGATTGCACGCTCAGCTCCCCTCACGCAGCACCGGTGGGTGGGGAGAGCGTGATGACGTAGCGGCAGTGAGAGAGCCACAGGATACCCCCAGAATGCCGGGTCTCCGATTCAGGACCGGGCAGAACTCCCTCCCGCGCAGCACCGGTGGGGGAGGGAGAAGAGTGGACTTCAGATGGGGTCTTCCCAGGAAAAGCAACAGGTATGAGTGGTATTCTGTGGTGCAGTCTTTTTGAAGTTAGTCTGGCGGGACAGGAGGCGCTAGGAGGGGGGGGGGGGCGGCTTGTCCAATAGGTAGACCAAGCTTTGCCAGAGGGGTAAAAAATGTAACCGGGCATAAAGGGGTAAACAGCAAAGGTGAATCCGATGTATATGGGTGGTATGCCAGGTTGCTTTCAATAAAGCAGAGTCAGGTTGGTGGCAGTTTAGGTTAGGCTTAAACCCGTGGGTTGACGGACCACAGGATCAGGATCCAGAGTAGATCTTCTTTACTGGCCCCAGAGCAGCCCCAAGATTTGAGGCGAGGCGCGAAGGAATCAGCCGCCAGTGATTAGAGGTCTGGAGTAACGAGCTGAGCTACACCTGAACAGCTCCTCCTCCACCGGATCTCAGCGAAAAAAAAACTGTCTGTTTTCCAGAGCATGACATTTTAAGCAACTTTCTAATTTACTCCTATTATCAAATTTTCTTCATTCTCTTGGTATCTTTATTTGAAATGCAAGAATGCAAGTTTAAATGCCAGCCCATTTTTGGTGAACAACCTGGGTTGTTCTTGCTGATTGGTGGATAAATTCATCCACCAATAAAAAAGTGCTGTCCATAGTCTGAACCAAAAAAAAAAGCTTAGATACCTTATTTTTCAAATAAAGATAGCAAGACAATGAAGAAAAAATTATAATAGGAGTAAATTAGAAAGTTGCTTAAAATTGCATGCTCTATCTGAATCTTGAAAGAAAAAAAAATTGGGTTCAGTGTCCCTTTAAGTTTACTCTAACTTTAAGTGAAACAAAAATTAATTTCTTATACCATATAATTATTAAAACGAACACTGGTCTAGGAATTAAAATTTATTGCAAACCTACTTGTACAAATAGTCTGTTGCGAACAGAAAGCTTCCACCCTAGAGCTCAAATTAAAGGGATTCCTAAATCCCAATTTATTAGAGGTCATAGAAATTGTACTACATTAGACCTAAATTTTAATAAAGAGTCAAAAGATCTTACACAAAGGTTCTTAGAGAGAGGCTACTCCATAAAAACAACCAGACAGAGCTTTAAAAGTATACAAAAATCTGTCACAACAAAAAAGTTTGTTTATTCTACCACATAAATCTATGAAGGGTAATAGACAGACTAAAACAAAACAAAACATGGTGAGGTATATAACACAATATAATGAATCTTGGGAGGACTTAAGAAAAATAATGAAACGTCATTGGCACCTACTTTTGATGGATGCTAAGCTATGTCAAATCTTGACAACACAACCACAAATGACAGCACTTAGAGCACCAAATCTACATGACAGTCTAGTGCACAGTCATTTTGTCAGACCACCAGATCCATCAAACTGGTTACAAACCAGGATGTTACCCATGCAGATTATGCAAAGCATGCAGTCATATAGAGAGAGCTAGATACTTTGCATCAAGAAATGGAAGGTTGTATAAGATACATGATAAAATTACTTGCAGAACAGAAGGACTAGTCAATTTAGCAAAATGTAGCTATTCCTTATTCTATGTAGGTAAAACTACACATCCCTTTACGTGACAGAGTTTTAGAACATCTTAGGGATATAGAAAAGGAAGAATTGGATTCTAGTATAGCAAGACACTTTAAACTTAATCACAATTCTAAAACATATGTCTTTAAGGTAATTGGTATTGACCGGGTCAACTTAGGCATTAGGGGTGGGGATCCTTCTGCAACATGAAAGCAGGTGGATTTTTAATCTTGATACCCTTACCCCAATAGGCTTTAATGAAGAATTAAACCTGGGTCATTACCTATAAACCTTTAGTATTGCCATCAATGTATATAGCTGAACATATTATTGTTGCTTTATGTAAATATTGATACAATAATTACCATTATTCTAGAACTGCTGTTTCAGTTTGTGTTTTGATATGGAAATATTCTGTAAAATTGCCTTGAGAGTATTTAACATAAAAGAATGTTACCAGTAAGACTATCTATGTTCTCAGATTCCAGTGGGAACTAATATTCACCGGCACATACTTCCGGAGGGCAAGACACCTGCATCCCTTTAAAAGGAGGAGTACAACATATGATTTTATACACACCCGGAAGGTGAAACCTACGTATGCAAGCTCCCTACACCTTGGATATACTGCATTTGGCAGGCAACTTGTGAAGGTAAATAACCACATTTAGCCTGAAAAGGGAGAAGGCATCAGGCTATTATAAAACATTGAAAGATGTGAGAAGCCCTCGAGTAGTAGCAAGTAAAACAATTTATTGGACAAATCCAAATTACAGATACATACATAGTGTAAGGAGTAAATACTCCCGAGTAAAAAGAGCAGAGTAAAGTGTGAAAAAAAAGTGAGTGCAAGAGCACTAGAACAAACGGCTTACGCGTTTCGGCCTAAGCCTTACTCATAGCCATACTAAAAAGTGCACCAAACAAGTGTGCTATTAAACCTCGCCCTCACACTGATTGGCCGCCAGGTAAACCACCCCTCTAATAACCGGCCATTCACAATAGTGTAAACAAACACACCCTTATTAAACACACCCAACCCCCTCCCTCTCCCTCAGCTGTCACTACACCTTACGTGTACACAAACCGGCGCTGTCGCCTAGTAAGGTAAGTGTCAGCGGGGTGTCCGTCCTCTCTCTAATCAGTGTGTATCCAGTGGTGCCGCCAGACCATACCATGTCAATAAGCAGCGTGAAAGTGATCAGCCCGTAACCATCGGCAAATGACACACCCCCTGTGATACACATCTGATGAGAGCATAGAGCCAACTGTCATAATAACATGGAGGCTTTGCACTAGCCAGCGCTGCAACGGCAATAATGCCCAAATACAAGTGTACGCATCAAAAGAAATGCAGCCCATTCATTATGAGGTGGCCCCAGACGGAGACCCCTACGCTCAGGACCTGTGATTACAGAATATTGGCAAGGGATAAATACAAAAACACATAATCCACCAACAGTCAGACATTAATGCTTATGCTAACAAATGAATGGAAAAAGTTGAAAAAATTAAAACAGACATAATGTAAAGCAAAAATCTGATTAAATTAAAAAATGGGACTGTAAAATAATTAAAAGCAAAAATAAGTACTTAGCTGGCCACAATGAGTTTTAAATCAGATTATTGAATATATAAAACAAAAATAAGTAAGAATACACCGTGCCACCACTGAGGATGTCATAAACAAAAAACAATGCAAAACCACAAATAATAAATACATAATAAATCTAAATAAAAATAAAAATAAAAATTGTGTGATACTGATTTGTCCGGTGGCACTATGAGGACAGATGCCACTGGATTAAGCTAAGCACTGCATTAAACTCACTTCTAGTGGTACAGACCAACAGTGGTCAAATGCTATGAAGTACCCAACCTGAAACCTAACGACTGGCTAGTGGCAGTACCAAGGTACAGGATAATGATATGCCATAGTATATTGTAATATAAAACTATCAACTGCTGGAATGTGTGCCCCGTGCATTGTAGACTGAACCCTGTTGCTAGTGAAGGTGACCTTGATCTAATCTATACAATTAAGGCCCCAATAAGGCCAATGAATAAATACATAGATAGAGACTTGAATAAAGGGACAGGGGAGAGTCCCTAGACCGACCAAAAATTAAGTCGAACTCAGAGTTGAGGCCCCCTGGGAACCTGGTTTTTAATTTAAAAATCCAGAAGGCCTCTCTCTCCCCCTATTTCAAAATGCGATCAGCCAATCCCCTCTTAGGTAGCACCCTGTCAATAAGAGTCCAAACAAAGGATTTGGACGACTTCTGGTGCTCATCCACAAAATGCTTTATAAGAGGAGTTGTTAGTGTCCCTATCCTGATATCGGACAGGTGTTCTTTTATACGTGTTCTGGCCTCCCTTGTGGTGAGGCCCACGTACTGTAGATTGCAAATGTTGCATGTGATAAGGTATATGACAAATGTATGTCTGCAATTCAGGAAGTACTTTATTCCAAATGTCTCTCCTGTTACTGAGGAGACAAACGAATCTCCCACTGTTAACCTTTCACATGCAACACATGCATTATAGTGACATCTATAGGTACCATAACAGGTAAGCCAAGAGGAAGGAGAGGGGCCAGTGGGCCTTATTCTAGTTGGTGCAACAGAATTACCAATCGTTCTGTTCCTTCTATAAGCGAACCTGACCCCCCCGGTCAATCACATCTGTGAGACCGTCATCTGCTGTCAAGAGCTTCAGATGCTTCCCCACAATCTGACAGATCTCATGATACTGTCTAGAATATTCCGTGATGAAAGTGACCTTGGGGTCTGGTCCGCCCAACAAAAGAGCCTCCTTCCGTTTGTTACTGCTAGGGTCTAATAGGTTAGCCCGGGGGATTTTCCCCACAGATTGTCTTGCTTTCAATATAGTTCGCATGTTGTAGCCTCTCTCACTGAGTTTCAGAGCCAACTCATCCGCACTCGCCTCATAAACTGATGGCACAGAACAATTCCTATTGAGGCGGATGAATTGGCTCTTGGCCAAACCCCCGAAGACCCTTCGGGGGGTTACAGCTGGAGGCGTGGAGAAGGGAGGTACCCGCAATGGGTTTGTGATACACCTCAGTAGCAATTTCCTTGCCTGGAATACCAATCAGAGTGATATCCAAAAAGTTCACACAAGAAGCCTGTATCTCTGCAGTGAACTCTATGCCAACAGTGTTACTATTCAGATGTATAATGAATTCCTCCAAATGGGAGTCGGACCCCCCCCAAATGAAGAGGAGGTCATTGATGTAGCGTCCAAACCACATGATCTCCCCCCGGTGGGGGTTCCCCTCCCCAAAGACGTGGACAGCTCCCACCAACCCATAAATAGGTTGGCATAGGAGGGGGCAAATTTAGCCCCCATAGCTGTCCCACGTCTCTGGAGATAGATATCCCCACCAAACTCAAAATAGTTGTGGGTTAAGAGAAATCTTGTTACTTCCACAACATAGTCAACAAAATCAGAGTTCTCAGAACACCTGGTCATAAAAAATCGAATAGCTTCCAAACCCCTGTCGTGTGGGATAGAGGTGTACAGAGATTTTACATCCACAGTAAGTCATCTGTAGTTATCCTGCCATAACATTTGCTCCAGGAGATTGATTACATGTCTAGTGTCTGCCAAATGGCTCCACAGAGTGCTCACTATGGGCTGTAAGATGTCGTCTAGCCATTCTGACATATGCTCTAATAAAGAGCCAATGCCGCTAACAATTGGCCTCCCCTGTACATTGGTAAGCGTCTTATGAACTTTGGGTAGATGGTTAAAAGTAGCAATAACAGGGTTTGACACCAGCAGATAGTTTCTGGTGTTGGGATCAATAAAGCCATACTCCACCCCATCATCCACAAGGGAGGCCAATTGTTTCTGAAAGGCTTTGGTGGGATCACTCAGTAACTGGGTGTAGTCATCTTTATTGGGGATAGAAAGTGGATTTTTCATGAAAAGATGGTAGTTTCACACTATCTTGGCCACTAAGCCCCATACCTTCTCCCAAGATTCCAGAGTGCCCACATCACACAATTCTTGAAAATCAAGGGTGTTATCTCTTAACCTTCTGGATCTCCCCTCCCTGACTGAAATGTGATCGTGGCTCTCATCACCCGCTGCGGGTGCATATTGAAAAATTTCCCTCAGAGTTAAATCTCTTATAAGTTTGTTCACATTAAGTAAAGTCTTGAAGAGGTTGAAGTCAGCTGTTGGTACAAATGTTAGTCCCAGGCTTAGAACTCCCATCTCATGAGGATCTGGAGAGTAGTTGGATAGATTGATTATGTTCCATATCCGTAATTCCCCCTCCTCCTTCCTCTTCTCTGCGGGTATCTCCGTTGCTCCTGATACTGGTATCCCAAGTCTTGGTTTTGTTTTCCTCCTCCCCCCTTCTGGTTTTTTGTGGGGGATGGAAAAAACCTGTTCCAATTGGGCCTGGTCACGTTCCTCTGTTGCACTTCGTGTTGTTATTTCCGGAATAAGATCGTCCCTGTAGTTGGAATTTGCATTGAATAATGGGGTTGGTGTTTTCAGGATTGGTGCGCTCGTTTTTGGTCTCACAGCCTGTTCTTGAGCGACTCCTTCACCTCCTGAACCTGAGCCTGAGCCTTCGTCCCAAGACTCACCCTCGCTCTCATAAAAGTTCACTCTCCTGCCCCTATTACCTCTCTGTCTGTTAGGGCCACGTCGATGATTGGGTTGGAAGGAATTTCTATTTTGTTCCCTTCTGAAGAGTGTCCTTTCTCTTCTGTTCCAGATATAGAGCCTATTTAGGTCATAATCCTGTTGGTCCCTTAGGTATTTATTATGTTTCACCTGTAGAAGCAGAGTTTTGGCTTCTGCCACAACCTGTTGAAGGGTGTTGTTGAACTTCAAGAAATTCGATTCTTCACTTCTTGTGCCCAATTCTTTTTGTACTTCCTTGATCTTGCCTGCAAACTCTTCAAGCTCCTTTTGTTTGAATTTGCAGATAAGTTTCATCAGTTTGAAAGAGCAATCTTATAAATTGCTGTTCCACAGTTCCATAAAGACCTTGTCATCCTTCAAAAAAGTGGGGTATTTGTTAAGTCTTAGACCCATTCGGGATGATACCCAATTCCAGGTATTTTTGAGGGTATTGATATCCCAAATCAGTTTATCCTCCTTGAGGAGAAGAAACTCCAATTCTTCAAACAAAGTAATCAAACTATAATTAGACTTGTTAGTGGAATTTTTTTTACTGTAATCCCAAGTGTTAATGTCCCTTTCTTTCTCAGACCTCAGAGCCAATAGGGTAGGGGTGGTCTCTGCACTTCCCCCATTGTTCATAGTGGCTGCTAGGGTTGGCTACTGATAAGACACCCGGAACCCGGCCCAGGGTTCAACCAAAGGGTAGCAATATTCAAATGTGAGGAATTAAATGTAATGGGTGAGAAATCAGTCCAGTGGGTGGTGACAAATGAATAAACAATCACTGACACTGACAGAAACAGAGATGACAACTCAAATGTTGGTCTAGTGCAAACTGTCACGACCCCTGGTGAACAGATGGTGCCAAGCGATAGTGAGGACACCTCAATCCCCCTGTCAGGCAATTGGTTTAGGAGATAAACAGACCTTCCGGTTGCCAAGTTAGATATGGCTAGCTGCACAACAAGTATAGAAAAAGCGATATGAGTGTATAAAACACACAAGAGGGCGCTAAATACCCGCTAGTGAGTTAAAGGTATTTTATGCCCTTAAAGTGAATATAATATATATACACAAAATGGGAATAGATCATGGGCTCTCACAATACAGTAGATAAAGCGAATGATGTTCAGTCCCATATGTAAATACAATGTCCATACATCAAATGTCCATATGGTATTCGCAAACAAATCTCTGCCGATAATGCTGCACTTTCCTCTTTCAAGTGCCCTCTTTTCTCCTTGATGGCTGGAGGCAAATCTATGGGAGTAAAGGACAAACAGAGGCGACCAATGTGTGTATCCAATGTGATGATATCCCACCCTGCACACGTATGCTATACCCAGGGTACTCACACTTTTACTGAGCACACCAATGTGCTGGTAGGTGCAGACTGGCTATCAGAGCAAGCCAGCTTGCTCACTCAGGTACACTCTCTCTCGGTCGTGACAGTCCGACTCCTGGCCATTTTGTCTCCTTACGTAATGTTGATCTCGACCCGCCAACAAGAACTCACAGAGGAATGACCCTCCAAGGGATTGGTAATGAGAATTACTCAGGATGTGAAACAGAGAGAGCCACAACCACCTTCTTCTGCTGCATGGGTAATGCTTTACATTATGTCTGTTTACTTTTTTCAACTTTTTCCATTCCTTTGTTAGCATAAGCATTAATGTCTGACTGTTAGTGGATTATGTGTTTTTGTATTTATCCCTTGCCAATATTCTGTAATCACAGGTCTCCGTCTGGGGCCACCTCATAATGAATGGGCTGCATTTCTTTTGATGCGTACACTTGTATTTGGGCATTATTGCCGTTGCAGCGCTGGCTAGTGCAAAGCCTCCATGTTATTATGACAGTTGGCTCTATGCTCTCATCAGATGTGTATCACAGGGGGTGTGTCATTTGCCGATAGTTACGGGCTGATCACTTTCAAGCTGCTTATTGACATGGTATGGTCTGGCGGCACCACTGGATACACACTGATTAGAGAGAGGACGGACACCCTGCTGACACTTACCTTACTAGGCGACAGCGCCGGTTTGTGTACACGTAAGGTGTAGTGACAGCTGAGGGAGAGGGAGGGGGGTGGGTGTGTTGAATAAGGGTGTGTTTGTTTACACTATTGTGAATGGCCGGTTATTAGAGGGGTGGTTTACCTGGCAGCCAATCAGTTTGAGGTTGAGGTTTTATAGCACACTTGTTTGGAGCACTTTTTAGCATGGCTATGAGTAAGGCTTAGGCCGAAATGCGTAAGCCGTTTGTTCTAGTGCTCTTGCACTCACTTTTTTTTCACACTTTACTCTGCTCTTTTTACCCGGGAGTATTTACTCCTTACACTACGTATGTATCTGTAATTTGGATTTGTCCAATAAATTGTTTTACTTGCTACTACTCAAGTGCTTCTCACATCTTTCAATGTTTTATCTGCATTTTTGGCCCGAGTGAGCACAGAGTTTTTAGCGAGGAGCTGCAGGGTTGGCTTACATAACAACGGATGGTTTGGTTGGACTGAAGACCGCTGTTCTCCTAGTCGTCTGGACGGCTGTTGGCACAGCTACAACTACATGTATGGTACCTAAGGACGCAGCCAATGGAAGATTGTATGCAGTATAAGGTATGTGCACAACCGTGACTGGGGAACTGTGTTACACATTCTATACTTGTTGTGCAGCTAGCCATATCTAACTTGGTAACCGGAAGGTCTGTTTATCTCCTAAACCAATTGCCTGACAGGGGAATTGAGGTGTCCTCACTATCGCTTGGCACCATCTGTTCACCAGGGGTCGTGACAGTTTGCACTAGACCAACATTTGAGTTGTCATCTCTGTTTCTGTCAGTGTCAGTGATTATTTATTCATTTGTCACCACCCACTGGACTGATTTCTCACCCATTACATTTAATTCCTCACATTTGAATCAGGCTATTATACCTGACATCTCCGTAGCTCTGTTTGGCAGGGGTGACTCTGTTGTCGGCTACGTTGAGATTTAGCACACTTCCAAGATTTTCAGAGCTAGCGGTTCTCACCTTCCTTTCTGCATCAAACATTGCCGTTACTTGTTAGCCCGTTGTGGGAGAAGGCTAGGATTGGCTGTGATGCTACAGTTACCGACCGTGTAAGAGATTTAGTTTACTCCCCTAGGGCTGACTTGTAGAAATCCATCTGCTGTTTCTGGACCAGATTCGTTGGAACTTCGTTATAACCCGTGAGGATCGACCATCAATAACACTGAGGAGGACTATGTTTTGACTCTCTTTTTTGAAGCAGTCTATGTGCCTTCCGTGTCAGCATTACAATGCGTTGAGCTAAGTAGCCCTATTATTTTACCTCCATCACTGGGTTATTATGCTGTGTTTCGCAGCCTCTAATTTTAGCAGCCTTTTCACTGTTGTATATTCATTGGTGATATACATTTTTTTTACAGAATATTATTTTCTGTCTATTGTAAATTATTTTTTATCATATGATAGTGTTTTGTGTTCACTGATATAGAGGGATTATTCTCCTCTTGTGATTAAAATTGTGGTAATATTGGACAAGAGTGCTTGAATCTCTTTTTTCCCTTAGAATGTATTCTTAATAATTATCCTTACCATGACTCCCAATAAACCCTGACTGTGACCCCCCCACCCTAATGATCTCTGCAAAATGTTTCCCACTTCTAGGCATAAAATATGCACCCCTATTAACTACTGTATTTCTCATTATATCACATCCCAGGGACCTCACACACTGTGACAACTCCAAACTCAATACCCCATAACTAATTAAACCAATAAATACAATTAACATTAACTACCACAACCTCCCCTGCACCCCACAGAAGGAATCCCTAACTTAAACTCCTAACCTTCCTCAAGGGACACTGTACACTAAACTGTCACATACCCAAAACTTCTCTAAGCTTCCACTCTTGTAGGGAAACCTATTCAAGGGGCTCCACACTTTTAAGAGGTTCATACAATATTATATGCTCCAAAATCCACCATCTAGCTGTTACTTCAGTCTTGATTTAGGCCAGGAATGGTCAACTGGTTGCTGATAGGCCTCTTCACTAGTATGCATGGCTCTTAATGGGAAAGCAAAAGCAAGAATCTGTCCGTAGTTTTGTGGCCCCAGGTAACAGGAAAACTAAAAAAAGTGGGGGGGGTTTTGGTGATGGGCAAGCAAAGTGGCCACAACAAATAGAGGGTACACTGTCAGGCCCTGGACATTTTTATTAAACTTACAATTATTTGTGTGCAGCCATTAATATAATGGTGACATTTGAAACTTCTAAAATATGGATCTGTGGCACTTAAAGCTTCTAAAATACTAACCTGTGGCCCCATATGTTAGGAAGACGGCCATCACTGATTAAGAACAAGATCACCCCCTCAAAAGGAAAATACTTGTTGCCAATTTATATCCTTGTAGTAAAAAAACAATCTACATTTATATAATTTTTGCTTTAATTTTATTGATTTGGTAATATAAGGGACAGTCAAGTCAAAATTAAACTTTCATGATTCAGATAGGGCATGCATTTTCAAACTTTACAATTTACGTTTATCATCAAATTAGCTTTGTACTCTTTGTATTCTTTGTTGAAAGCTAAACCTAGGAAAGCTCATATGTTAATTTCTTAACCATTGAAGGCAGCCTCTCATCTCAGTGCATTTTGACAGTTTTTTACAATTAGACACTGCTAGTTCATATGTACCATATAGATAACACTGTGCTCACTCCCATTGAGTTATTTATGAGTCTACACTGATTGGCTAAAATGCATGTCTGTCAAAAGAACTGAGATAAGGGGTCATTCTGCAAAGGCTTAGATACAAGGTAATTAAAGAACTAGAAAGTATATATATTATTAATATAACAGTGTTGGTTATGCAAAACTGGGTAATGGGTAATAAATGGATTATCTATCTTTTTAAGCAATAAAAATATTCAAATAGATTGTCCATTTAGCATTCCTTGATAAAATAGATATGTTAGAAACAGGGCCGGTGCTAAGATTTTTGCCTACACAGGCAAAGACACATTTTGCCGCCCACCCTTCTCCTCTACGAAATTATACAGGGAGTACAGAATTATTAGGCAAATGAGTATTTTGACCACATCATCCTCTTTATGCATGTTGTCTTACTACAAGCTGTATAGGCTCGAAAGCCTACTACCAATTAAGCATATTAGGTGATGTGCATCTCTGTAATGAGAAGGGGTGTGGTCTAATGACATCAAACACCCTATATCAGGTGTGCATAATTATTAGGCAACTTCCTTTCCTTTGGCAAAATGGGTCAAAAGAAGGACTTGACAGGCTCAGAAAAGTAAAAAATAGTGAGATATCTTGCAGAGGGATGCAGCACTCTTAAAATTGCAAAGCTTCTGAAGCGTGATCATCGAACAATCAAGCGTTTCATTCAAAATAGTCAACAGGGGGGTTGGGGAGGAGCTTGCAGAGAACACGCTAGCTACATGCTCTAAGGAAAAAGAGCAGCGTTACATCGACCCCAGGCATTTCGATTCCTTAATCCGAAAACCCTCGGATTCGGAATATAACTACTGCCCTTGAGAAGCCAAATTTTGCCTAGAGGCCCTATCGGCAAGGGCACAGCATTGGACTCGATTAAGGACTTATCCCTCCACAGTTATTCTAAAGAAAGCCGGCAATGATCTAAGACCGGAACAAGCAAGCGTCAGGTGAAGCCGCGTCAGAAGCAACAGAGGCGCTAATAGACGGCACACAATATTGCCGGGGCTGACTCACCGGAGGAGCGTTGCTAGGAGCTGCAGGAACCGTCTCCTGACAAAGAGAGCTATTACCCCAACTGGTTGCTGCATTGGTCTGCACATAAAAGGAGCGATACCTGACGGAACGACAGCTGAGAGAAGAGAGCGGGCGCCTGAGCCACTACAGTCCCTCTGAGGCGACACAGAAGAACAGTGAGCAGTAACACCGTTGATTTCGCTGCCCTTGCTGGGGGCTATAAGTTGCGCTAAATCACGAAGTGTGTACTAATCGCCTCATCTGTTATAATTTCTGCAAATTCGGGAGACCTGCCTGCCTCTTCAGTGATTACAGAGCTGCAGTAATCCAGACCAATTACGAAGAGATGGTGGAGCTGTTTTGAAAACAACAGAGGTGCCGGGGCTAACTCCGGAAGAGCGACGCTAGGAGCTGTAGGTGCCGCTCACCGACAAAGGCAGATACTATCCCCCTTGGTGGTACCCACACTGACCCGGTATATAAAAGGGCCGATACCCAGCGGAACAGCAGCCGAGAAAAGGTGTGGACATTGAGTCACTACACACTACCAGCTTCGAGGTGACATAGGACTGGTCAGTGAGTATTATATCAGTGACGTGGCTGGGAGCTTCAGGTAAGGCCAATACTATGAAGAGTGTGTGCAACTACCATATTTGATACACCTCTGCAAACTTGAAGAACCCTGCCTGCCTTTTCAGTGGCCTTTAGAGCGACAGTGACCCAGATTTGTAGCGGGACTGATAACTATCCAGGGCTGCCAATTTAAAAAAAAAAAAAGAAATTTTTTCTTTTTTTTAACTTTTTCTTTCAAGGCTGGAGGATAAAGAGTTGTATAAACAGGCTGGACAAGTAGTCTGTTTAAGTAGGCGAATATCTCTATACAATCCTATATAAAAACAAGGAAAAGAGGACCCTCTTGTGGATAGGTAACCAGAAGATAAGTGTGTTATCCATACGCCTTAAGCCCGGATACGATAATAAAAGGGCACAAAAATTCTGAAGCATAGGTGGGGGCTGCAGTTGAAGTCTCCTTTTAGCTAGACTGCCGGGCCTCACCTTTCTATAGGGACCCTGAGGATCTCCCCTATAACATTACTTAGTGGGATATGACAGTGTGATAAGGGCTGGTCAAGTCTCAAACAGGAGCTGGGAATTCCATCTTTGGCTGTGAAGCACTGGGTGACACGATCCCCATTCAAATTATCTAAAACCAGCCAAGGAATAGGGCTATTGGCCCAATTTTGATATACCCACCCCTATCAGTGAAGTCATACTGGACTCATAGCCTATTTCTTTTTTAGTGGGTCAATACTGGTCAGGGTTTGGGGGTGTGAACCCAGACACTCTACCCTGGGAGGCTGGACTGACCAGATAGACTTCATGAGATATTGTCTTTTTCTGGACTGATTGCTATTTTATGATATATGTTATATCCCCACGAATACAAATTAACCTTTTATAGGCTTTTCAGATGCGGAATATGTGTATTGGTTGTCGTCAGTATGTACCTATTAGAGGTTTTGAATCTAGGGGCTATTAGGTATTGACAAAGCCCCCTTCTATTGGTTGTACATTCTCTCCCTTTTTTTTTTTTGAGGAGAAGAGGAGAGATAAAGTTATCTGCACTTAATTCCGGTGGAAGGCTCAGCCATAGGTTAACAGGTTATAAGCTTTATAAGTGAAAATAAGTGCTAGGGTGAATGTTACTTAGGAACAGTGCTTAGAAATTGTGAAATCACGGCCCGGCGGGCACAGGATAACATAACTCCTTCAGAGTTGTTTCCTCTTGTTTGGTTTCTGTGCTGTTTGTTAAAAAAAGAAAAAAAAATTTTTAGCAATTAATCGATGGCTGCAGATAAAACTGCTGGGGATCTAGCTACAACGGCGCCAGGAGGTCTTGAAATTATAGGTCCAGATTCGGGTGGTGACGCGATAAAAAGCACCCACTAATCGGTACTTGGGGAACTTCGTGGGGGTCTTCTTGTATTTCTCTCCCCCTCTTCTTAAGTTGTTTGTTATTTTTGTTCACTCTTTTCCTCACCATTTGCACACTTTACTCACTCTTTATATATCTCACAATACCACAGATTCATTCTTAAGACACATTGGGTTTCACTTTTCTTTTTTGACACAGTGCACTGGATCTCGATTTCTTCTAAATTTCTCACCCATGGACAAATATATGTCTCACTCTAAATCTAATTCACCAGCGATGCCACCCAGACAGAAGGACATAAAAGAACAGCGTAGCCGGAAGTATGTAGTGATATAAGTCTCAGTAACATCGATACCGCCGCATTACTTAATCAAATATCTGAATTATTAATGCCCCAGTTTGATGGTTTGAAACAAGATACTTAGTAATCTATCAACAGAAGTCAAAACAATTTTCCCCTAGACTTCTAGAGCTAGAATCGAGAGTTTCTGATGTGGAGGATAAACACTCTCCAATCAGGAACAGAAATATGAGGGACACGATAAGATCATACACACATTACAAGCCAAGATTGAAGATCTGGAAGATAGGTTGCGCCGTAATAACCTTAGGGTTATTGGGCTCCCTGAAACGGGCCGTCCGAGTATTCTGACCTCTTAAAATTTGCCTCTCCACTATGCTCCCACAAATGGTAGGCAGCCATATAGAAAATCTAGTGATCCAGTAGAAAGAGCACACAGATATAGGACCAGCCCGGGATAAATCTGATCCCGCCTATAAACCTAGACCAGTAATAATAAGATTTTTAAATTTCCAAGACAAGTTCCACATCTTGCGATTATACCGCAAGAACAATGGAATTAAGATAGGCCAAACGAGATTATTATTATTCCAAGACTTTTCGATGGAAACTCAATCAAAGCGAAAGAGAAATGGCGCCATACTGCTCCAGACTGATTAATGCTAATTTGAAGGCTAGACTAGTATACCCAGCCAAATAGTGCTGGAGAAGGATGGCTCCATACTCACATTTTTGAAAGTGGAGGAAATTAAAGCTTTTATGTCATAAGAATGGAATACAGTAAGATTACTAGATATCTAAGACAGTAATCTGTTTTGATTGGAATATGTTATTTTTTAATATTAAGATTGTCGTGGCTATTAGGTCTTCGGACGCTGTTGGCTTTCTCCTTTTTGCCATGTTTTTGTTTATGCTCTGTGTTAGGCTGATTAATGAGCAAAGGGTTTCCCGAAAGGATAAGGAATGGAGCCTTGTGATGTTATTAGATGTCTTAGATGAGACTATGGAAAAATTGGTTCAATGCCAATCTTAATGATGAGAATGCTGGGTTTTTTTAGGTCTATGGTGTTCTATTGCTCAATTTGTTTGTATAATTTCCGTGATAACCTTGCCCTTTTTTTTTAGGTATATGCTGAAACAAATATCGAAATATGTCAATTGTTTTAACCAGCCGAGTGCTAAGTTTAAGTTTTATTGTCTTACTAGTTTGATGACCAGGACCCGAGGATCCCTGTTAGGATCCAGTTTATCTTTTCCTTTTCTCCCCCCCCCCCTTTTTTTTTTTTTTTTTTTTTTTTTTTTTTTTTTTTCTTTCTTCTCCCTTCTCCCCCCTTCTCTGCCATAACTTAATATATGATATGATAAATAAATTAAGAATGAATAAACTTAATATATTGTCCTGGAATATAGGAGGGATCTCCTCACCTATTAAATGTAAAGTTATGATAAAGCTTCTGGGGCTCCGCATAAACCAGATCTAGCTTTCATCCAAGAAACCACCTCCCCCCGGTAGAGGCAGCTAAACTACAATCCAAATGGGTAGGATGAGGTTCTATTTACATTCATATAGTCAGAGGAAAAGGGGATTAGCTATACTTCTTAAAAAGAACTTAGACTATCAAATTATATACAATGTATAATGACCCTGATGGAAGGTATCAAATCCTAGAAATTGAAATAAACAAAAATTTATATGTTTTTTTGTAATCTTTACGGCCCCAATAAAACCGATAGGGATTTTTGGGATACATTGGGGTCTGAAACTTTTTCAGTTTGTGGGGTAAAAAATATAATAGTGGTAGGGGACTACAATATGACCTTTTCTCATATTCTAGACAGGTTTATAGCAGGTCAGCGGATAAAAAGATCAGGGAAGTTGGGATCCTACATAAATTCTGCCAGAAACTAGCTCTTAAAGATGTATGGCAACTGCAATACCCAGATCAGAGGAGATATACGTGCGAGTCCAGGTCATTTAAATCTTTCTCCGGATAGACTTTTTTTTAGTTTCTAACCAGCTGATGAAGTATGATATGAAAGCAAGATATCAAAGAAATCGTGGTATCAGACCATGCAAATTATCTCATTAGAAATACAACAAAGGGCTCCCATACGGAAGTACCAATGCACGTTTTTTATTTTCCACAAATACCTCGATCAGAATATTAAATTCAGGTCATGGTTACAAGAAAGATGGAAGGAATTTTTTTAACCATAATAAAGATTACCTGGACAAGCCCGAAATCCTCTGGGAAACTGCAAAAGGCCGGTCTTGAGGGGGGAAATAAAATCATAATTTAATTAAGGTGAAGAAGAAAAGGGACCAGAGAGAGGAACAACTTGCTAACACACTTTAAAAAAGCATATGCACACTATATTCAAGATACCTCGACATTTAATTGGAACAAATATAGAAAGGCTAGAGGGGAACGTGATCTCTTTCTTAAACAAAAGATGGTAAGAAGAGGATCAGAAGCAGAGGGCCTTTTTTGGGGGGAATCAAGGTATTTCAGCAAAGATACTAGCTAAAATTACAAAAATTAGACAACAAAATTTTTTTTATTTCAGCATTGATTCTCAGAAGTAAGGTATACTAAGAGTTCAGAAATTAGGCAGATCTTTCTAGATTATTACCAAAGGCTATATTCCCCTAGTGTAGTAGACCAGGAGGGACAAGAGAAGTTCTGGCAGAAGATTAAGTTACCACAGATTTCAAAACAAGACCTACAAATGATGAACGAACAATCACTTTGAAAGATGATATCAGACGCCATAACCAATCTTTAAAGGAGGCAAAGCTCCAGGCCCGGATGGTCTGCCAGCTGAATTTTATAAACTCCTACGGTGAGCCAATCCTCCCTCTCTTACAGGCGTTGTTTTAATGACTATTTTAGTGGGAATAATCCACAATCTCCATTGTTCACAGCATCGAATGTGGTCCTGATTTTAAAGAAGGGAAAAGATCCTAGCTCCCCTGCGTCATACAGACCTATTTCCCTCTTGAATCAGGACTACAAGTTGATGACGACTATTATTTCCAACCGACTTAAAAAGTGTCTCCACCTATATTATACACACAGATCAGTCAGGTTTTATGATAGGACGCAATCCAGTTAAGAAACATAAGGAGAGTACAATTGATACTAGACTATTTTGCAAATAAAACGTACAAGGCTGCGCATTTCAAACCTGACCTGGCAATCCTTACAGTCGATGCCGAAAAGGCATTCGACTCGATTTGGGTGGGAGCATCTTTTCAGGTCATTGGATGGATTTGGCCTACTAGGGGCATTCCAGCAGTTTGTACAGAGAATTTACAGCAACCCACTATCAGCCATCATAGTGAATGGCGAAACATCAGAAAGATTCCCTCTGGGGCGAGGGACACGACAGGGATGCCCGCTCTCCCCTTTACTCTTTAATCTGTCCTTAGAACCTCTAGGCAATTTATTTAAGACAGGAGTTGAAAGGGATTAGAATAGGTTCACAGGATATGGTGGTATCATTATTTGCAGACGATCTCCTATTATTTTTAAGTGATACGGTCCGGTCCATACCTCAAGTCCTAGCTATACTCAAGTTGTTTGGATCTTTTTCGGGCTTCAAAACTAATAATGGTAAATCAGAATTATTATGGATACATAAACATCCCAGGCAATAAGCCATCCGTTTCAAGAAACCTCAGGTATCCAATACTTGGGCATAAAACTAAGTAGAAAATCCTAGAGAATGGTATGGACTGAACTTCCCCAAATGTATTAAGGGGATACAAGAAAAAGTCCAAACTTGGACTAACTTACCACTTAGCATTTCGGCTAGAATTATGCTGATAAAAGCTATTGTATTTCCCAAACTGCTATATTTCCTCCAAAATTTTCCATTGCTCTTATATAACAAAGATATTCTATTGTTACAGAGGACGTTTAATAAATTTATATGGCAAGGGAAAAAAGCCACGAGTAGCTTTTGCAACTCTAACACTCCCGAAATTTTTGGAGGCTTAGCATGTCCAAACATCAATTTTATAACTACGCAGCTGTATGTAAGTATGCGTTTAGACTGGATCACTGAGAAGGGACTTGTTACATTATATGACCTGGAGTCGCAACCTGATCTCCCCTTTTGATTCTAAAAGCTATTTTACACAACCCAGTGACAGATTTACCTGCTAATATAGCACAATATGTCACTATCAAAGATATTGTGAAGACATGGCAGTAAAGTGTGCATAGGATGTAAAACTAACTTTCGTTAAGTCTGTGTTTCTACCACTAATAGGAAACCCAAGCTTCTCACCAGGGCTAAACATGTCGGTCTTCTCGAAGTGGGGCGCAAGGGGGTTTACACTCACTGGGTCAACTATGCAGGAAAATAAGTTAGTATTAAGGTCCTTTGAAGAGCTGAAAGGTAATACAACATAGCAGGGTCATCCTTTTATGCTTACTTGCAAGCCAAGCCACTGGATCTCGAATTTAAGAACCGAATCAGGAATGGATCTAGAAAAGGGAGAACTAGGTAAAATAATTCAACTTATACAGATGGATTTAATAGAATTTCGCATGTTTATAAAGCTTTAATTGGTTTTCAAGGGGAAATCCATATACATAAATTACTTGGAAAATGGGGGTAAGGTGACACCATTAGTGGAAAAAGAGCGGATTACTACCAGTGTCAGGTTATCAATGAAAGCAACAACTTTAGTTACCTGGCACGAATCCCATATTAAATTACTTAATATGGCATACTTTACCCCCGCCACGGGTAGCCAAATGGAGCGGTAGTGTAACTTCAGGGGATTGCCCCTAAGTGCAGACAAGATAAGGCCAGACTTAATCCACTGTCTATGGTCGTGCCCCAAAGTTAGGCAATTTTGGATGAAAGTTAATTATTGGTGTAATAAGGTTATGGAGTCCAGATTGAGTTTTCACAGCTCGAGGTCTTCTTCCTATTCCAATACACTAAACCTGGAATCAACCATAAATTTCTGAATACAATGATACTAGTGGGGAGGAATGTGATTTTTACCAACTGGAAGAATAGGGGGGACCTTAAGCTCTCGGAATTTTGCAGGAAAGCTCAGTATCAATTAATACTGGATCAGCATAATATAAAAGGTGGTAACAATAAGCAATTACGACTATTTTTTACTAAATGGAAGCTAATGATTATATCTCTCCCCTTAAATACCCAGAGGCCTGACACCCCGACAATCATGCAGGAATTTGTCTCTTACTACACTAGACTGTACTCTAGGCAAGAGATATCAGAACTTGACAAATGCTCATTCTGGAATAATGTGGATGTCCCTTCTTTGACGCAAGACCAGTTGTCCTCTCTTAATGCCCCCATTCAGCCGAGGGGAGGTAATAGACACCATTAAACGCATCAAACTTGGCAAAGCGGCGGGACCTGATGGTCTCCCCAGCAGAGTACTACAAACTTTTAGCCCCCTGACATAGCCCCCACTCTAGCGACCCTTTTCTCTTCATATCTTTCGGGGGCCTCTGTCCCTGACCCCAGATTTTCCGACGCAAAAATCTGTGTAATACTCAAACCTGACAAAGACCCTATGGTGCCCTCCTCTTACAGGCCGATCTCCTTACTAAATGGAGACTATAAACTACTAACTAAAATTCTGGCTAATAGGTTGGCGGAGAGGTGCTCCACTTTCTGGTGCACCCCGATCAAACGGGCTTCGTCAAGCCATCGTTCCTCGGTATTCAACCTGAGGAAAACGCTTGCGGTCATTGACCACTACCACAGAGCCCAAGATCCTCCACAGATAATTCACTGCCTGATGCTTGCCCTTTTCGCTGTAGACGCTGAAAAGGCGTTTGGACAGGGTAGAGTGGGACCATCTCTATACAGCGCTGGCCAAATTTGGAATAAAGGGGCACTTTCCTAGAGGTATACAAAGACTGTACAACCTCTCCCTCGGCATCCATAATCATAAATAACGGTTTGTCTCCCTCCTTCGAATGGGCAGGGGAACCAGGCAGGTTGCCCACTGTCCCCGCTCCTATTCGATCTGGCAATTGAGCACTAGCATGTTACATACGCCAACACTGTCCTGGCCTTCGGATTCACTCACAACTCCTTCTCTTATCTCTCTTTGCAGATGACTTGCTACTTTATGTGAGCGATCCTGCCATGAACCTGCCTGGGCTGTCTGGAAATTTCTGTCAGCCTTTGGTAAATTCACTGGTTATAAAAATAAATATTGACAAATCAGAAGTCACGTGGCTCCAAAATAATAAAAATAGCCCACTTAGCGCACCCAACGTTCATGTCATGGCTGGGTCTTTTAAGTATTGGGCATCCAACCTCCATGTTGACCCTACGCTCCTATAACAACCTCAATATTCCTAAAAAATTATAACTAGTACCCAGGCTCTTAATCAGAAGCTGGAGGGGGCTCCCCTTAACCTTACATGGTAGAATTCACCCTTCTCAAAATGATCATCCTCCCTAAAAATACTGTATCCCTTGCAGATGCTCCCTCTACCTACTCCACAATAAAGACATTCAAAATATTACTACTATATTTACCTCATTTGTTTGGAGTCAGAGGAGCATAGGATTAGTAAATCTAAACTCTCTATGTTAGTGAATGCGGGGGGCCTTAGTTCCCAAATATCCAATGGTATAATTGGGCGACACTAGCTAAACTAAAACCCTTGGGGTGGCTCACTAAATCCACTTACTTTAGCCCCGTGTAGAACTGGACTTAATTGCACCTCTCATTGCAGCTTATCTACACACGCTAAGCTATCCTCCCTCCCCTCCCACATCTCTCAAAGCATACTCTTTCGGGACCCCCTTAGAGCGTGGCGCAACGTGTGCAGGTCTGGAAAATTGACCATGAGACCACTAAATATTTACCTCTCCAGGGGAACCCCAAATTCATCCCGGGATATACTACACGGGCCTTCCACATATGGGAGACCCTTGGGCTGACATCTATCGCGCAAACTTCTTAACCCCAACTACATTGCAAATCCTTCCTTTCCAGGCTCTGAGAGAGACACAACAACCTTCCCACCCGGGCACCATGTTTCGCCTACTTCCAATGTAGACACTATGTTAGGGCCCTCATTACTACTAACCAGCTCACGAACACTCAGTTCCCTGTATAGATAGATTATACCGCGCTACGCTACGAGGTTCACACTCAATTACCAGCCTATTACAACGAGATAGTGGCCCATTTGGAGCAACAGGCTTTACAGACAATACATGATAAATGCCAGAGAACAAGAGCAATATCTATCACCATGCCTGACCTAATTGATAGCTTCTCCAGGGTCCATATGGCCACTCTCTCGGCGTACTCAAGGGAATCCCACACTAAACTCCTTCACCAGGCATATATTCTCCCAAAGCTTCGAGCTAAGATGGGTACCACAGGCAGTTGACAGCTGTAGTAAGTGTTCTTTCCCATCCCCTGACATTATACAACCTCCTTTGGGCCTGTCCCAAACTTGTTGGACTGTGGGGCAGACTTAGCTATTGGCTACATAGGGTTTTGGGCGAAAGAGTCACCTTGACGTCCACCAACATTATATTTTTACACGATTTCGAGGTAATATCGAAATACCGAAAATTTCTCTACTCTGTGGTACTCCTTACTAGGAGGACTAATCTTTGCAATTTTGGGCGTCTAATAAGCCCCCCCCCCTTTTAGAAAGCTCCTACATGCCATACACAACCAAGTGCTTATAGAAACAATCAGATGTACAGGGGGATTTAGAGAAAAGAATAAACTCTTCATACATAAATGGGAACCCTATCTTTTACATGTATCCCCTCAGGTGCGAAATAGGATAATCTACCCCTTCCGTAACTCTTTGTTCATGTTGGAAGAAAACCTTCATGGCAGATGGTGCCTCCCTCCCCCAACATCCACATCTTGAGAGCTATGCCATATCTCACTTTTGACCTTAAGTATCATCGGCCCTGATACATTGACCCTTTCTTCCCCTGTGTGCCGGGGTGCGAGTACCCCCACCACACACACACACTTCTATCCCCCGGAGTGGAGGGTTTGCTCAAGGGTTTTCTCACCCTTGTTATGTGTTAAGTTAATGTTTGTTTTATGTTTGTTATAATAGAAAAATGCTGGACTCTGTAGCAATGTGGAACCAATCTTGCTGTTAGCAACATTCGCTTCTCAATTTGTGTATATGTAATAGTGTCTCTGTATATGACGTTCTCATGTTGTGATGGAGCCAGTAACTATATAAATAAAGTTATAAAAAAAAAAAATACCCAGAGGCAAATAGTGGCAGCCTTTAAGAAGTCCCAGTGGTTTCTCCAGCAAATACAAGCAGGAGGGCTTCCTAGAGCCTGGATATATGATTAAGATTATGGCAAGTCGGGATAGGATAGTATGTTTCCCTTCCTCTGCTTCCCCCCTCCCCTTTCTTTCCTCTTTCCCCCCCCACCTCCCCCCCTTTTTTTTTTTTTTTTTTTTCTCCTCCCCGGGTCCTGGCGCCCTGAATGATTTGGCAATATTGGGATTATGAATTGTGAGCCAGTGAAGTATGATACACTTCACTGGACTGTATCTTGGTGTTGTATTTAGTAGTAGTTCAAAGGAATTTCGTTTTTTTTGTGTTAATTACCTACAAATTGTGGCATTTGTATCTATGAAGAGTTTCTTTAAAAATTAATAAAAAGATTAAAAAAAAAAAAAAAAAATAGTCAACAGGGTCGCAAGAAGCGTGTGGAAAAACCAAGGCGCAAAATAACTGCCCATGGACTTAGAAAAGTCAAGCGTGCAGCTGCCAAGATGCCACTTGCCACCAGTTTGGCCATATTTCAGAGCTGCAACATCACTGGAGTGCCCAAAAGCACAAGGTGTGCAATACTCAGAGACATGGCCAAGGTAAGAAAGGCTGAAAGATGACCACCACTGAACAAGGACACACAAGCTGAAACGTCAAGACTGGGCCAAGAAATATCTCAAGACTGATTTTTCTAAGGTTTTATGGACTGATGAAATGAGACGTGAGTCTTGATGGGCCAGATGGATGGGCCCGTGGCTGGATTGGTAAAGGGCAGAGAGCTCCAGTCCGACTCAGACGCCAGCAAGGTGGAGGTGGAGTACTGGTTTGGGCTGGTATCATCAAAAATGAGCTTGTGGGGCCTTTTCGGGTTGAGGATGGAGTCAAGCTCAACTCCCAGTCCTACTGCCAGTTTCTGGAAGACCCCTTCTTCAAGCAGTGGTACAGGAAGAAGTCTGCATTCTTCAGAAAAACATGATTTTCATGCAGGACAATGCTCCATCACACGCATCCAAGTACTCCACAGCGTGGCTGGCAAGAAAGGGTATAAAGAAGAAAATCTAATGACATGGCCCTCCTTGTTCACCTGATCTGAACCCCCATTGAGAACCTGTGGTCCATCATCAAATGTGAGATTTACAAGGAGGGAAAAACAGTACACCTCTCTGAACAGTGTCTGGGAGGCTGTGGTTGCTGCTGCACGCAATGTTGATGGTGAACAGATCAAAACACTGTCAGAATCCATGGATGGCAGGCTTTTGAGTGTCCTTGCAAAGAAAGGTGGCTATATTGGTCACTGATTTGTTTTTGTTTTGTTTTTGAATGTCAGAAATGTATATTTGTGAATGTTGAGATGTTAATATTGGTTTCACTGGTAAAAATAAATAATTGAAATGGGTATATATTTGTTTTTTGTTAAGTTGCCTAATAATTATGCACAGTAATAGTCACCTGCACACACAGATATCCCCCTAAATAGCTATAACTAAAAACAAACTAAAAACTACTTCCAAAAACTATTCAGCTTTGATATTAATGAGTTTTTTGGGTTCATTGAGAACATGGTTGTTGTTCAATAATAAAATTAATCCTCAAAAAATACAACTTGCCTATAATTCTGCACTCTCCCTGTATACCCTTCCATTACTATTTTATCTATAATTACTGTATATCAAAATATAGATTTCAGTTATCACATCAAATTCTTGACTGTTAATTTTATTTATTATAACTATAATCGCTATAATGGTTCATCTCTGCATGGACATAAAGTATCATAGTGGCTGGCTCTGCACAAACATAGTAAATTAGTGGGGCTTTGCATAATGAATCAAACAGAAGGTGACAATATATAAAACAATGTTCTCAAGCATAGAACCTGTCCCACCTGCAATCACCACCTGGCAAAATTTAATACTGCAGAAAGAGCTCTGTTATTCAGTCCGCTCCTCTGCTCTTGGGTAACCAATTTGCATGAGAGCAGGGCCTGCCAATCACCCCAAACAAGTGAGTATGAGGTGATTTATCCTAGAGGCTCTTCTTAATTTGTGGTTACAGACTCACTCTTGCAAGCCTGAACTGCAAGTTATTAGAATCTGCAAATGCATTGTAATAAATATTTCAAGCCCTACATTAGCTTGGATTTCTGGCATGTTTTGGCCAGGTGTCAAGATCCAGTGTATAACCGCTCATGAGACAGACCCTCTGGGCAGTGGTAGGTAATTGGAGACACCGACCCATGACCCGGGGAAGAGTATCCTGGACGTGGATAGTTGATATTCTGTGATTCATAGTTGCAAGGAGTTATTGCAGGGTTCATGAAGAGTAAAACATATGTATGCAATATATTCTGGATTCAAAGGAAACATTATAGATATTGTAATTCATAGTTACTAGGAGTTGCTGCCGGATTCATTAAGAGTAAACCATAACAAATGCAAAATATTCAAGCTTCAAATGGAATAGATAGGAGATTGTGATTAATAGATGCAAGCAGTTGTTGCAGGGTTCACAGTACGTAATATTAGTTAGAGCTGTATGCCAGAGTAATAAGCAGAGCAGCACAGGTGATAGGCAAGTTCAATAGTAATCATTAAATACTCTTGTGGCAAATATTGGAGAATCACAGGGAAGCAGTTTGTTTAAATGAACACATAATTGAAAAGTTCTGAATTATATATATATATATATATATATATAATATATATATATATATATATATATATTTGTATATATATTTGCAGGAGGATATGTGAGCAATGACAAGTTGTAGCATTGATTAGTTGTCAAGTTCAGAGTAAGATTCAGTTGTAGCAATCAGAGCAAAATACAAACTTATAATTTAGATTAGGTTCAAAGTTAGTATAATTGCAGTGTCCAGGAAACAATGCAGGAAATATATGGATACTTGCAATTGGTAGAACTCGGGCTTTACAGTAAGGCTGTAATTTGAATATCTCTAGGAAAGTCCATGCTGGAACTAACACAGGATCTGTAAATCTGGAACAAACTTCAAAGCTAATGCAAAGCACAATAGGCCCGAGATTACTTTAAAAGAGGCTGAGAGAGCCAGGTGCATGAAAAATTAATTAGGCAGGTAAGTTCCTGCAGTAGAATGAATGCAGACTACTCCCCAAACAGCATGATTTACAGACGCAGGGAAGGCAGTCTTACAGGGACAGTGATAGCAGACAGGCATATGTTATACCAGGGGACCAGTACAACACACATTTTGATAAGTGTCACTGTATAGTGATAATGAACATTTACAGCCTAATAAATGCAACACTCTGTAAGAATCTTCACTATATGACAATGCAAGGCATCTGTACATACACTGCACTGTATAAGTGGTATGCAAATTATCTATACACTGAAATAGGACTTGTCTTGCAGTATATCAAAAGGTGGAGGAGTGTCAATGCTTCTACGAGTGCCCATCATCTTCAATAATACCCATTATGCTGTAATTGAAGGCGAGTCCCACTGCTATCACTGACTCCACCAAGTTGTATCAAGTTTTGCAGAGAGTGCAGGGGCTGTGCAATCAGATATTTCAGCCACATGCTTCCACCTGTTCTCAATGACCTATACTCTCTCCCTACATTTCAGGGGAGTCCACTCCCATTCTAGCTATTATGCCACCGCATTTGGCCCCAGAAATTAAGCCCAAATTAGGCAGGCAAAAAAAATACACCAAATTTGTGCCCCTCGCCGTAAAGGGGCACCATTAGGTGGTTGCCTAGTTTGCCTCTATTGTAGCACTGGCCCTAGTTAGAAGTTATCTAAGGTTATTCTTTAGAGTAGGTGGTCTCAAGTGATAGCAGAGGGATATTTAAGCCTTGGCAGTGTTGATTTGAAGCTGGAGAATGATTAGATCTGGCAGCATTTTCTACTAGGAGGGATGTTGGATGTTGTGGGGTCTTGCACTGGGTGAGTGTGTTAGAGTTACTTAGAGACTGAATGTGCAATTTAGGTTAATTGGCAGCTGGCAGTCCAGTTGTACTAGACTATGAGATTTAATCTTTGGATAAAGCTCTACATGTTTTGTTAGAGACATTTTGGTTTTGGTTTTTCTGACTTTGCTTCCAGCTTTACCCTCATGTACCTCTGCTCACCCATTTTTTCCCTTCCCTTCCCTACTCTCCCATGGTGATCCCTCAGCTACCAGCAGTGATCTTCCTTTAGCTTCTTCTCCAGTACAATTTTCAACTTCATCAGTATTGCAACTACATTAAAGAAACACGTCACGTCCCAGGCTCTATCCATGGCTTCAGATGGTTCTCCACTCACATTCAACTGCTACAGTTCTCTCTTGGACCTACACCATCTACATTTGTGTGATTGCCGACAAATTACAAAATAATAATAATAACCTCTAAAGACAAAACAGTCGCCTACTAAAGGCTGTTCCCTGTCTCTCAAGTCTTTTCAGTCTATCCAACCTCTTCAGATACACCAGTTCATTTGTTTTTATAGGCAGATAACTCAATAAAGCGTGTGCATCACTCCATTCTTTAGTAAATCCTTTCCATAAAATAATAAAATAACTAAGGCAACTGGAGAGACCAGATCATTGACAAAGTTAGCTTTGCTCATATCCTAAAATTCTGACCTAATTTCTTATACATATTGAAAGTAAATTTCCTTTCTTTATAGGGAGCTCAGAAGAGGTATATTGGCATATTTTATAAGAGCTCTTCTTTTATTTATGACTGACAACAAAACGCATAATCACATGTGCCATCTGCGTTGTTTTCCCCTAATGTATTTGCTAACTATCTATACTAACTTGAAACTTCACCCCTTTTTTGAAAGACATGGACAGTTTTAAATGAAAAGTTTGAAATGTTTTGTTCGGTAAGTGGTTTAATACAAATTAAATGATATAAATGAACATCATTAATTATAATCGGCTTAATGAGATTTAATAAATCATAGGTGTGCTCGTACTAATGTAGCCTTGTACTATAAAACTGAGATTTCGATTTTGAAATATTATTGACAATTAACTATATGCAAACAGTCTCTCATATACTGTGTCTTACTACATTCAAAGTCCAATGATATTAAATACAATTCTACAGTCAAAAGATATAGCTAACGTTCACTTTGTTAATACCCTATGTTAAAGTTGATTCCGATGTTTTGCTGGGTTAAATCCCATGACTGATATAATTTTGGTTCCTCTTTTATTCAGTGCACACAATAATATAGATCACAGTACTTTTGAAAAGCTGTAATCATACCAACGTATTGAAAATGTCAGAGTGACATAGCATGAAGAGGTTTTCAGATAATAACCCTATTACAATAATTACAATAAAATCTTTCTTTGACAGACACTACTAAAGAATGGTATTAAAATATGCTGCAATTTATCATCTGCCAAATTGGTCTCACATTCCTAAGCTGCAGTCCTATTATAATATTATGAATAGGGTCAGATCGCAGCTGACACAACTAACTTTATGACACATGCTTATTCAAGAGTTATGGGGATAAGTGAATTTGAAAACAAAAGTAAGGATTTGAAATCTCAATGGAAAGATGGAAGACAATGCTGAATAAGGTCAGAAGGGTTCATTGAATTGACAAATTATTTATTAGGAACTGTAATTTTCTCACACTGTGTGAAGCCTAAACTGAATGTACTTAGAACTTAACACAATTTATTAATCGTTCCATGACATTTACATGTAAAATGCCAAATAAAATAGGATTTCCTAAAGAAAGTTAAATATATTTTTTATAGTGAAATGAAAAAGAAATCTTTCCAAACAAGAAAATAAAAAATATTTTTGCCTGCTTTTGATTCATGCAGAGATTCATTATTTGAAAGATCAGGTCAAATACGAGGCAATTTATTTCCAAAAATACTGATGACTAATTGACCAATCAGCCTTTCCACAACAATTATATGTCTTAAATCTCATAATTAAATACATTTGCTTAAAAAGATAAGTTAAACAGAAGAGGACTCTATACTAGGTCCAGATGAGCAGCAGGACAGAAGACTGCAAGGGGATGAACGCCAGATTAGGAAGGAAGAACTATTTTTCCTTTTGATTTATGTTTAAAGATTTTTATTTATTTATTTATGGGTGGGAAAGTTCTTTAGATAAGAAATGATTTATTATTGCACTAATACTCACCTTATGTATTTTACCCCCACAAAGGGGTTAAACACAAAGCTTAAATCTTTCTTGGGAGCTGTAATGAATTTTCTTCCCTAACTCGTGAGCCAATCAGGAGCAGCATACCCATGAAACCACCAATCATATGTCATGAGCATCTTAGCTGCACATACGCTTCATATATGTTTATTAGTGTAGATGAATAGCAGGAGAGACTGTGAATCAGCCTGGTCCTAATTGTGTGCTCTGTCCTCTGGCACCTTGGGCTGAAGATGATTTTCAGTACAACAGTTCACCTTAGAGAAGACACCCAACATAGGGCTAGATTACTTGTGGTACAATAGCAGGGGGTGCTATAAGCAATATTGTGACCACGCTAACTTGTGTGCATATTACAAGTTAATAGTAAAGGCGTTTGCTTGAGCGCAAACAAATTTAATGCATGTTAGGTTTGCATGAGTGGAGACCTAGCACAAAGTGTAAGAGTTAAAGGGACAGTCAAGTCCAAAAAAAAACTTCCCAATTTACTTTTATCACCAATTTTGCTTTGTTCTCTTGGTATTCTTAGTTGAAAGCTAAACCTAGGAGGTTCATATGCTAATTTCTTAGACCTTGAAGACTGCCTCTAATTTGAATACATTTTGACCACTAGAGGCATTAGTTCACATGTTTCATATAGATAACATTGAGCTCATGCACGTAAAGTGACCTAGGAGTGAGCACTGATTGGCTAAACTGCATGTCTGTCAAAAGAACTGAAATAAGGGGGCAGTCAGCAGAGGCTTAGATACAAGATAATTACAGAGGTAAAACATGTATTATTATAACTGTGTTGGATATGCAAAACTGGGGAATGGGTAATAAAGGGATTATCTTTCTTTTTAAACAACAAAAAATCTGGTGTTGACTGTCCCTTTAAAAAAGTGCCCCAAACCCAATATAAATACATTAAAATAAAGTTTTACACTAATATCTATATACTTTCTGATATAAAAAAGTGTTAAAAGGTATTTGGTATATGAGAAGGTATTTGAATGGAAGGGGCTATTTGTGTGTGTACATACAGTATACACTGTGTGCAGAATTATTAGGCAAATGAGTATTTTGACCACATCATCCTCTTTATGCATGTTGTCTTACTCCAAGCTGTATAGGCTCGAAAGCCTGCTACCAATTAAGCATATTAGGTGATGTGCATCTCTGTAATGAGAAGGGGTGTGGTCTAATGACATCAACACCCCTATATCAGGTGTGCATAATTATTAGGCAACTTCCTTTCCTTTGGCAAAATGGGTCAAAAGAAGGACTTGACAGGCTCAGAAAAGTCAAAAATAGTGAGATATCTTGCAGAGGGATGCAGCACTCTTAAAATTGCAAAGCTTCTGAAGCGTGATCATCGAACAATCAAGCGTTTCATTCAAAATAGTCAACAGGGTCGCAAGAAGCGTGTGGAAAAACCAAGGCGCAAAATAACTGCCCATGAACTGAGAAAAGTCAAGCGTGCAGCTGACAAGATGCCACTTGCCACCAGTTTGGCCATATTTCAGAGCTGCAACATCACTGGAGTGCCCAAAAGCACAAGGTGTGCAATACTCAGAGACATGGCCAAGGTAAGAAAGGCTGAAAGACGACCACCACTGAACAAGACACACAAGCTGAAACGTCAAGACTGGGCCAAGAAATATCTCAAGACTGATTTTTCTAAGGTTTTATGGACTGATGAAATGAGAGTGAGTCTTGATGGGCCAGATGGATGGGCCCGTGGCTGGATTGGTAAAGGGCAGAGAGCTCCAGTCCGACTCAGACGCCAGCAAGGTGGAGGTGGAGTACTGGTTTGGGCTGGTATCATCAAAGATGAGCTTGTGGGGCCTTTTCGGGTTGAGGATGGAGTCAAGCTCAACTCCCAGTCCTACTGCCAGTTTCTGGAAGACACCTTCTTCAAGCAGTGGTACAGGAAGAAGTCTGCATCCTTCAAGAAAAACATGATTTTCATGCAGGACAATGCTCCATCACACGCGTCCAAGTACTCCACAGCGTGGCTGGCAAGAAAGGGTATAAAAGAAGAAAATCTAATGACATGGCCTCCTTGTTCACCTGATCTGAACCCCATTGAGAACCTGTGGTCCATCATCAAATGTGAGATTTAAAGGAGGGAAAACAGTACACCTCTCTGAACAGTGTCTGGGAGGCTATGGTTGCTGCTGCATGCAATGTTGATGGTGAACAGATCAAAATACTGACAGAATCCATGGATGGCAGGCTTTTGAGTGTCCTTGCAAAGAAAGGTGGCTATATTGTCACTGATTTGTTTTTGTTTTGTTTTTGAATGTCAGAAATGTATATTTGTGAATGTTGAGATGTTATATTGGTTTCACTGGCAAAAATAAATAATTGAAATGGGTATATATTTGTTTTTTGTTAAGTTGCCTAATAATTATGCACAGTAATAGTCACTTGCACACACAGATATCCCCCTAAAATAGCTATAACTAAAAACAAACTAAAAACTACTTCCAAAACTATTCAGCTTTGATATTAATGAGTTTTTTGGGTTCATTGAGAACATGGTTGTTGTTCAATAATAAAATTAATCCTCAAAAATACAACTTGCCTAATAATTCTGCACTCCCTGTATATATATATATATATATATATATATATATATATATATATATATATATATATATATATATATATATATATATATATATATATATATTTAAAAACACATAGGAATGTGAAATATTTATGTGTGTGTCTATATGTTCATGTGTGTGTGTGTATAAATAAGTGTATGTGTGTGCAAAAACTGTCAATCATCTCACCTAAAGTGTGGCGGAAAGGTTAAGCAGCAGTCTTAAGACTATTTCTTCTTAACTAGCATTTCAGGCAAGCCTGAAACTTTGGGGCTCTGAAGCTGCTTTTGCAGCATGTTAAATGGGACCCAAGGATTGATGATCTAGGATTGGTGGACTTCCGGCTGGAGGCAGGGCAGACAGGTAGCTGCAGGTATCTGCTGTGATGGCTCAGAGTCTCTTACGGGAGATACCGCTACATCGACCAGCCTATTGCAGTTCCCTTGGCTGGACAAGGCCTGGGTATTGGGACCATTGCTCCTGCAACGGAAGTGTGAACATTTAGCTCATTTGTGCAAGTTAGCTAATGCACTCCATTTCGTTAAACCTTTAGACTTTTAACTACCTAGCTGATACCAAGCTATTTGGCTACCCCGGAGTGGTGGATGCAGGATTACCACACTCTGTGACCAAAAACCCACCTATTGCAGTGACAAACACAGATAACCATTTACAGATGCTTGGATCCGACACAGCAGTACTCTCACCTGTGCGGTCAGTGTAGTGGAGTTGCTATGTGGTCAGCTGAGTGTTCATTAGTCTGGCGTTGGGCAAATGGAGAATGCTGCCAGGCTGATATGGAATCACAGGTCCGAGCGTGAATAGCCCGATTGAAACCTCCTGGCATCTTCCCGTGGGCAAAACATACCCTGGGTGTACTCAGAAGGCAGCTGCTCAAACCAAGAAGGAACGCCCCCCATTGCCGGGGATTTAGGTATTCACAGTACTGCCGGTGCAGTACAGAATCACGGGTTCGCGTGGATGAGCCGTGCAGATTATTTCTCTTCTGTTTGACGCCCATTTCTATGGCACTCTTGTTGGCTTTCTGTGTGGATGGTCTGGTTGGCGTATACACCCAGGAAGGTTGTGTGCTAGCAGAAGGTTTGGGGCTATTAAAGTTGCCCGCCACTAGTAAATGCTTCTAGACCAACAGCAGATGGGGCCGTAAGCTTGGAGTCTGAGCAACATCAGCGGCTGTGATAACCGGTACTTTCTTTTTTTTTTTGTTAAATATTTTCTGAACTGATTGAGAGTGGCCTCGGGCCTGTGTATAGAGTACTGAGTCAGGAAGGCTGAGGACTCCATGAAATATCTGTGACACAGATTTCAGGGGGACGCAGCCCTGTAAGTAGCCTGTACCCTGTAAGCACCGGTGCATAATATAGGCGGGAGCCTTTTTTGCAAATAAGATTGTTCCAACTGGCTATTTATCCTATTAACTATTCAAACTAAGTTATTATAAGTCTGAGTTTGGCCTCAAAATAACTTATGGTTTTCTTTGCTCACATGTTGTTACAAATATCGTCTTTGCAACTATGTTTTTACTCCACTCTGAGACTATTCATCAGCAACTAAGTTACAAATAGATTCATGAGTGTTTGCCTATAGATCTGGATGTAATAAGAGACGTTCAGATCCCAAGTATTGTGTCTATTCTACTGATGTGTTTTTTTGCCGTTTCACAGATCTAACTCTTAGGCAGGCTGCTTGAACTCTCCTATAACCTTATAATCATAAAACCTCAAGTTTATATGTGGTATTAGACCCTACAGACCTGGTATCAAAAGGGGTTCATTGTGTTAATATGGGATCTTGAATACCGGTGGTATAAATATTAATGTCTCCTACTGCAAATTGAGTTATTTATGGTGGTTAGTTAAGGTACTCTTACTTCATATATAGCTGAGGAATAATGGAAATTACTATTAGGGATCTTTTGGATGCAATAACATGTGATGCTTTTGTATGTTTAAGTAATCTGACAAGCTGCGTTTTTGGCTTTAAAGAGTTGCCATTATAAGCATATGCATTCTGATTGATGTTAAAACTAATCGAGTGTATAGGCTGAATATAACCCCTCATTTTCTCTGTTTAACTGTCCTTAGACCTTAAGTATTTGTTTTACCAAGTCAGTAATATATGTTTAACCTTTAGTAATATTTTGAACAATGAACACTAACATACTTGATCTAGACATTTTTTGATTGTGTCGGATATTAAAACACCAGCTGAAGTTTTAGTTGGGTACACAAATTAACTATTTAGATAGGATAAAAATATATACATATATAGTTTATAGCCACATATTAATTTGTAATTGCACACAACACTAGTAGAATCTAAGAACAGCAATTAATAATTGTTGGGTTAGTGATTGATATATTTAATTTATACACACACTGTTTTGGATTACAGCACCGTTAATCACTGACCATTATATTATAGTACATACAGGTGTCATATATAGACCGTGGTATCCGTTGGTCTATGGACAGATACATGCTCAATAAGAGCTCTTCGCCAAAGATGCCTCCTAAACAGAGGGGAAAAAAAGGGAACAGCAGGAATCCTGATTCTAGTATAGATACACCCTTAGATAAAGGACCAACTAGCCCTATGAATATTAACATGGCAGAATTCGCAGTTGAAGTCGCAAAAATCTTAACCCCCCAATTTGATTCAATTAAATTGGAGATTAGGAAAGAGATATCAAACTTAACAACAGAAGTCAGACAGTTTGCCACAAGATTAGACGAGGTTGAGAATAGAGTATCTGACTTAGAGGACCAATGTAATGTACATGAACCTGTGGTAGCGGCACATAGTAAATCGATTGCAATACTACAAGCAAAAATTGAGGATCGCTCAAGACGTAATAACTTGAAAATTATAGGATTACCAGAATCCCTAGAATTCCAAGATCTGATGACATTTGTCACTACTACTCTGCCACAGGCATTACAGGTGCCTCCCCCAGCTACTCCCTTCCAAATAGAGCGGGTACATAGAATTGGATATCGAAAAGTAAACCATGAGAATGTGAAGTCAAGACCTGTTATATTTAAATTCATTAACTTCCAAGATAAATTGCTATACCTCAAACACTATACGAAATGTAATCCCTTCTTAGTGGGCACACATAGAATATTAATCTTTCAAGATTTTTCATTGGAAACTTTAACTAAAAGAAGGGAAATGTCCCCATTTTATGCCAGGTTATTAAACACCAACCACAATATCAAATTGATTTATCCTGCTAAATTGATAGTGCTGAGAGAGGGCACTTCTTACACGTTAAACAACACTGTGGAGGCTGAAGCATTTTGTAGAGAAGTAGGTGCAGGTTAAAATAAGTTTGGTAGTTAAGTCTCTTACGAGCGCTTAAAATATTTATGGAATGGAAATTAGTGTATTGTTGTGTAGTTGTTTTTTTTTTTTTTTTTTCTGTCTTTCCTCTAACCTTGTGCTCCCATTAGCAGACCTTTTTTCCTTATCTGGGTCGTGCATTGCCATGTTTATATTTAACGCAGGCCGATGGAATTTAATTTCAATTTAATTTCATGGAATGTGGGCGGGATAACCTCCCGAATTAAAAGGAAATCGATAATAAAATATTTGGGGAAATTTAAACCCAATGTTGTACTACTTCAAGAATTACATCTTAAATCCCCAGAAATCCCTAAACTTAAAACTAACTGGGTGGGGGAGGTTATTGCCGCCACACAATATTCCAGGAAACGTGAAGTTAGCATACCAGATTGTAAATAAAGAATTGGATCCTGATGGACGGTTTTTAATCATAGAAATAGTTATCAATAGAATCAAATATACATTGTGCAATATTTATGGCCCTAATCAAGTTGATCGGGATTTTTGGACTAAATTGACAGTTAAATTACACAGATATATAGGCCAAAATGTAATAATTGCTGGAGACTTTAAAGTGAAGGTAAATTTTTCTAATTCAAAAGTGCTAATGTAGAAAATAATATTACAAATATTGCAGTCGCTTATGTAATATTTTTTAAAATGTATTCTTGCACATCTAAATATTACTTATAATATTCCTCCGTTTGCGCTACACGCTCCGCCCCATCAACACTTCCTTCTTCTTATCGGGTGACGTAGCTTTCTCAGTTAGTGTCGGACAACGCTCGTGCACCCGTAATAGACATCAACTGCGCATGCGTATCCTCCGCTCAATGGCGCATGCGTTCAAGTACTTGCCGTGACTCTGTATCAAAACTCTAGCAGTCACTGATACGCAAGTGTGTCACTCAGTCTCAACAACCGTATATACATCACCAGTTTTTGTTACGGTCAGTGAATAATGTACTCTATCTTAGATAACATGTTCATTTTATAAGATATGTGAATACAATCTTAAAATTAATAAGTTGTGGGTATGTTATTATTCTCTACACGGATCTATCGAATGACTGCATACTAATAACTTTAGTATGTCATCTAAAATTTATTTACATATATCTAATTTCGATATTACCCATTTTGAATTCTAATGAATGCTTATTAAAGAATTTTTTTTGAATTTGATATTTTCCTTATCTGAACTTCAGGATCCAAAAATAGAGTTTATACCATTGATTACAGTATCTATTAGTTCTTATCAATCCTAGCATTCACACTAACTTTGGAATATGTTGTTTTTATTCTCAATTCCTATCTCTTATATGTTTGTCTCAATTATTGTTTTCAACATTGATCATTATCCATATAATACTTTTACCATTTTGGGGAACTGCACATCTTAGGTGTAGAGCAATTGATTTCATGCTTTTTAATTTGTTATTCACCCAAATTCTTTTCCAAAAAAAGTATTTATCAATGTATTTATTTTTTTAAATAAAATTGTATTCAATTGATTATTTTGTACACTCCAAATAGCTATAACAAATTGAATCCTTTATCCACTATAAAGTATTATGACCTCAACCAATTGCAAATTAATTTTGTCTCAAGTAATTATTTAATAATTAAAAGATTTATTAATTTGTTTATATCTTCTCTGAACCTTGTTTATTCGAATGTCATATTTATATAGTATAATAAGGATAAAATACAAGCTTTATCTTGAAATAAAATGCTGCTAAATAAGCCTCTTTTTATTAGTCTTTATGCTTTCCAAGACTAATTTAATCTACCTGATTTATTATACATTCTTATTAAACATATTATACCGTGTACAACGACATCATGGCATAATTAAAAGTGATATTGAAACACTAATTTAAAGGACAAATCTTCACATTAGATTTGCATAATCACCAAATGCAAGATAAAAAGAGAATGCAACAGCACTTAGTCTGTAATTCAACTGAGTATTACATTTATTTTTATTACAACAATCAAAGTTATGTATATTTGCACTGCCCTTGTACCATGTGATAGCAATCATCAAATCAAAAATGCATATAGGTATAGACTATGAATTCTTGCACATGCTCAGTAGTATATGTTGAATCAAATATTGTAAATATCGAATTTTGGTCACTTTTTTTTTAATGGTAGTTCATTGGAAAGTAGTTTAGAATCACATGCTGTATAAGCACAATTTAACATAATCTCAACAACATACACCAATACAAACTCATATACAGGTGGCCCTCGTTTTACAACGGTTCAATTTACACCATTTCAGAATAACAACCTTTTTTTTCCAGTTATGTGACTGCTATTGAAAAGCATTGAGAAGCAGTGCATTTATTAAAATAGCCACTAGGTGGAGCTGTCAGCTTGTGTTGCAGCAAAGCCAAGCAAGTTGAAATTAATCAGTTTAACCAGACATGAGCTATCGAGCAGATTTCCAAGGAACAAGATCTTTCTGTCTATAAATCAATCCATAATTTGAATGCATAGAAAGAACTATTTGCAGGAAAATGCAAGTGAAGTCTGTGTTTTTGTTCATTTAACTTAGTTTCATTATATATTCTGTGTTGTGTGATTATTTTATTAGGTTTATAATGCTGTTTAGCATTTAAATTCTTCATTTCAAAGCTTTAAAAATAAGTATTAGGTGTTATTATAATTTTGAGAGGGGCCTGGAACCTATCTCCCTCACTTCCCATTGACTTACATTATAAACTGGGTTTCATTTTACAATGGTTTCGATTTACAACCATTCCTTCTGGAACCTAACCCTGGCGTAAACTGAGGGCTACCTGTACATATATATTAATTTAATACAGACATTAACGTACATACACTCATACATATATATATATATATATATATATATATATATATATATATATATATATAAATATATAAATTCAAATACAAATACACATACACACACACCTACTTATAAATCCAAACATTCAATTACATACAAACAAGCTCACACATATGAATAAATACACACATTCAAATCCATATACAAATTTTTTTCTAGAAATATACATTAAATAATAAACTCTAATTAACAAATACACAAAAACACAGACACACATAATTAAACACACATCATAATATATGCACTAAATGTCAAATACAGACACACACACACAAACACACACACAAATAAACATATTTATTCCAAATTGAACATCTTCTAAACTGATAAAAATAGATTCACACTTGAACACACACACACACACACACACACACACACACACAAACACACACACACACACACACATATATATATCAACATTGTACCAAAACAGTTACGTGCTTTTAATAAATAAAAACACATTTTAACACATGCAGTCTAAAACAAATATACATACAAACACATATATGCATAAATTAACACAATGTCAATTATATTAAAAAATGTGCACAAGCATCCACATCGTTTGTAATACACATTCACATACAAATAAAAATAAATATTTTAAATTTCTGAAATGGACATACACACACACACACACACAAATATATACATATTGACACATACATGCATAAATACAAACACACATATACACATATACTAATAAATAAAATACGTTATTATAAAAAAAAAAAACATACACATATACATCCATATATCTACCGATATTTATATAAATACACAAATAAACCAAAAAACACAAAGACGTATATGATTCAATAAACACACAGTGTCATACATAAACACATACACATACATATATACACATTTCAATAAATATGCGCATTTTTAAAATTACATTCACATACTAACACATAAACACACACACACCACACACACACTCATATATCTTCATAATTAAACACATAGTCACATACACACTAACCTTGTTCAAAAAATAAATATAATTCCCACAAAATAGACACAATCATAAACAGTGTATGGTATCCCACTGAGGAATACAAAAGGCGCGCTGTTATGGGTAAAGAGGAAATGTATAAATGATTATATATAAATATTCGGATTTTCACAAAAGATATGAAATAATAAAATGAAACATTTAGGGATGTATAATACCAATGTAGTGATCCAACAAATTGGACTGTATATGAATAGTTACTATGTCCTTTGTCGAGTAAATCTGACTCGGCTGTTGACTGTAAGAAACCAGTGGTAAAAGTCTGTTTCTTTGAGGTTGTCTTGTTAGTCGGTGCTTTATTGAAGGCAGCTCCTCTTGTTCCCAGAGAGCGGGGATGTAGCTGTTTAGAAAAGGAGATAGAGAGGGCGCCACATAGTGTGATAAAATTTTAAGCAGAGTGGTAAAAATCTGTAGCGGTGGTGTGCTTACCAGATAATGTACTGTGCTGTGACCAGTACTGTCTCGCCTGCTAGCACTTAAATCAGTGGCTAGTACACTGCCAGACCGAGTCTTTCCAGGGGCTCTTCCTTCAGGCTGTGGGCTCCAAAATCTTCAGTATTAGCTGCGAGCAAAACTTCGTTTTGTGACTTTGGATTTTAACTCAGTATTATTGCATAAAAGAATGTATACAACTTCCAGAATTAAAAGAATTTTAAAAGGCTTTATTATAACGTGTTTCTCAACCTCCAAGGGTCGTTTCTTCAGATATCAAAGCGAAATCCAAAGTCACAAAACGAAGTTTTGCTCGCAGCCAATACTGAAGATTTTGGAGCCCACAGCCTGAAGGAAGAGCCCCTGGAAAGACTCGGTCTGGCAGTGTACTAGCCACTGATTTAAGTGCTGGCAGGCGAGACAGTACTGGTCACAGCACAGTACATTATCTGGTAAGCACACCACCGCTACAGATTTTTACCACTCTGCTTAAAATTTTATCACACTATGTGGCGCCCTCTCTATCTCCTTTTCTAAACAGCTACAATCATAAACAGCTACACAGATCCACGAATAAAAATAGACACAGTCAAATCAATAGACATATACATAAACAAACACACATACCTACCAAAATTAAAAAAGAAAAGCATTGTAATATATTTTTAAATATATATATATATTTAAAATGTATTGAATATCGTAATATTGCTATTTAATACATTAATAATTAATTATTTATTTGTTTTGTATATTTTTAAACATACTTAAATTAAATGTACTAATTAATTTTTATTTTTTATTTTTTGTGATACAGATAAATAATCAGAATGCCGGACTGTATTGTAGTTGGATGTGCTAGTTCAACTAGAAGAGGAAGGTGTCAATTAGACATCAGTTTTCATGTTTTTCCCAAAACACATGAAAGAATTCGCATTTGGTTACAGCAAACCAATCAGTATACAATAGATCAATTGGAACCAATGGTACAACGTATTTATGAAACAAACCGAACCATAAAATACCGAATGTGTTCCAAACATTTCAGAGCAGACTGTTATTACACCCACGGTGTTAATAAAAAATTGAAGCCGGATGCAACGCCAACAATCTTTCCATCTCGTATTACTCATTTCTCATCAACACCCTCAACTTCAGCACCAGATGTATCAGGATCTGCTTTAACTTTTTCAGAATGTACTCCATCAACATCATCGGCTTTTCTAATTGAAAAACAACCACAGATTTTTGTTTGTCACTCTTGTGGTCAAAGATGTAACATAACAAAGACAGATGCCTCTACTAATACAGAGATTATTGAAAAAATTGACAACTCTACTACATTCAATATGTTCCATGGAACACTGACCACTAGTGTCCAAACAGGAAAAATTGTTAAAACACTAAATAAAATTACTACAACCACAGATTTTATAAAAAAAAAGGATCAATACACTTGGACTATGGGGGATATGTCGACGGATAACTCCATCAAAAGTAGTTTGGCATTTCAAAATACAGAATTGACAGTCAATACAAATATTAACACTCTAAGTGTTGATCCAATTCAAACTATACAAAGTGAAAATACAGACTGTGTAAATGTAAATACAGAACCATTAGAAATACAAACCGTATTACCAGAAGCAACTGATCATGAAGTTTCCAATGTTTCATTAATTGAATTAGATTCGGATCATGATGCAATGTCCATTGATGTTGAACAAGAAATATTTGAAAATGATCCAACTTACATACCCGAAACTACGGAGGAAACCATTGAAGAATATTCTGTCATTGAAGAAATTAGTAACGAACAGTTAGTTCATGAACTAAAATATATAGTTTTTGATAAATGTCTTGATCTATTATTAAAACTGATACCATGCCGTTCAATTCCAGAATGTGATGCCCCAATGATGACAATAGAGAAAAGATTGGTTGGAACAATGTTAATAGTTACTGGAGAGTGTGAATCAGGCCACAATTCAGAACTTTGGACGAGCCAACCAACTATTGGACAAAAACCGGTTGGTAACCTACTAGCATGTTCTTCATTACTCTTTACAGGAAATCAGTATGAAAAAATAAAAGACTATTTCAAATACTTTGGAATATTTTTTTTATCCAAACAAACATATTTCAACTGCGTATTTATGGTGGACGTGGTATTGCGGTCACAGGAGACGGTCAGTGTGATAGCCCGGGTCATTCGGCTAAATACTGCACCTATACAGTAATGGAAGACAAATCTAAAAAAATCTTACATGTAGAAATAGTTCAAGTTACAGAGGCAACATCATCAGTGGCCATGGAAGCTAAAGCATTTCGACGGGCAATGAATCACATGATCAATGAAGGATTTTTAACAGTGATAGTTGCAACAGACCGACATGTGAGCATTAGAAAAATACTACGCGAGGAATACAAAAATACTAATCATCAATTTGACATCTGGCATTACAGTAAAAGCCTAAAAAAAAAAAATCTTAAATGTCAGCAAAAAGAAAAATTGTAAAGAATTATCAAAATGGGTGACGTCTATATCAAATCATTTATGGGCATGTAGTGTGTCATGCAATGGAGAAATGATGGAATGGATGTGGAAATCCTGCCTTTACCATGTTCTGAATATTCATTCATGGGAAGAGAATGGAATCGAATACAAATGCAAACATGGAGAATTGGTTGGAGAGGCAGAGAGACCAAGGAAATGGCTAACAAAACAATCTGAGGCATTTCATGAACTCCAGAAAATTATTTTGAATGAACAAATGCTCAAAGACTTAAAACACCTCAACTTGTTTAGCCATACCGGTAAACTTGAAGTGTTCCACAGTTTTGTATTGAAATACCGCCCAAAACGCATTCATTTCAAAATGGATGCTATGGAAGCACGAACAAAACTAGCAGACTTAGCAAATAACAAAAACTCCACACGTGTACAATCCAAAGTGAAATTCCCAACCCCAACAAGCGGCAGTTTAGGAGAATTGAAATTCAATACATACTTCCCAAAATGTAAAAAAGAGTGGTTGGTAAGACCGGTCTATGAAGACATGTATATGTCTCACATACATGAGATGAGCACGGAGGTACTAAAATTAGCTGAAGGAACATCTACTCATTCTTGGATATCCAAAAACAAGGATTTGCCAAAGAACATTGCATCAACCCCCAGACCGGATAAAAAAAAACTGATAGCGCAACATCTATCTCGATTTTGACCCACCCAATTTAATTTCATAATGTTTCTGTTGCAGAATTTTTGAAAAATGTTTATTATTTTGATAAAATAAACAATTTTTGATACAGTTTGATATGTCATCACTAAATAGAAATTTATTAGATTAAATTGATGTTTTACTATTTGAAACGTTGTATACTGAAACAGTTAAATCTATTAACAGTACTTAATTTATTTTTCTTTATGTATATTAAAGTTGAAAAATTGGTTTGAATTGTCGTATTTTTAAAAAAGATTAAATTGAATATTACATAATGATCGTTATATCTAATAGCATTATTACACACATTAACATACACAGTAGAATATAGACTAACAGACGAAGATACGTCTAAAGCACATTGTAAATACTAACAAAACTAGATAAAGACTTATATAATCAAATTATATAAAGAGATATATCAATATCACAATAGATCTTCAATTAATAAATTAGAGATTTTGATATTTATGATTATATTATTTCTTTTTTATGTGTTAGTAAATTTATATGTATGATTGTTTGTGTCTGTATGTTAATATATAGATCAATTTAAAAAAAAACTATCTAACTATCTATATATTTATAAATATATATATATATATATATATATATAAAATTATTTATATATATATATATAACGTTTATAATGTATTTGTACATTGACATTCATTCACTGACAATCTATTTTATAGTTTTTAAATGATTGTCAATATGCAATCTATAGTTTTTATTATGCATGGCATGACAGAACAGAGTGTATATATATTTAATTTTTTTTTACATTTATCAACAATCGTGATTGTAACTTCACGTATTTCAGATAACTGATTTTTTTTCAAAAATGGCTCTTTGGAACACTACTGTGCCGTTAGCGACCCTCAGGTTTGCCACGGCAGACTGACAACAGTGTGACATATTGTTAACGCTTTGATTTTTGGTTACTCCCATTGCAGGTGTAGTTTGTAGTAGGCATGAAAAAAAAGATATAAAAAAATACAGTATGTGTGTGTCTGTGTGTGTTTATATATATATATATATATATATATATTTATAGCAATATTTATATATAAATATATATATTTTTATATATCTATTTATAGATATATATATATATATATTTAAAAAAAAAAAAAAATATATATATATATATATAGAGAGAGAGAGAGATCGCTATATAGGGATAGATGTATATACACTCAGGACTGAAAATAACATATTTATTTATTTTTAAAAGATATTAAAAAAAATAATCACAAAGTTTATACTTTTATTAATGATTTAGATACAACTAATTAACACAAAAAAATAATTGTAAAGAATTATAATTTTTCAAAATTTGTATTTTTTATTTTTATTATATAACCAACAACCAAAAAACAAAGAAAATCGGGGTAATTTGCAAGTATCAAACACCATAATATAACTAATCCAATATCATTTCACTTGCAGGGCCATCATCCTCAGGGTAATGAAAACCCACATAAATATTATCTGGTGCTGGGTAATGTTCACTTATACTGTTTACGATGCATGATGGAATAGGCTTGCGGTTTTTTGGTCCAAGTTCACCATGGATCCAAGTTGAAAAACATCGATATGATAGTTTTCTATATGCCCTGTATTATATAAAAATTAAATAAAAAATATAGTACATTTTTAATGTTTAAAAATAATAACATTCACTACTTTTTAAGATAAAAAAAATATAGATAATAGCTAAAACATTGATGTGTATACTTTGAATAATTACTATTCGATTCTAGTCTGAAAATTTTTTAATACATTTTAAATCTTTTTAAAATTTCTTACATATAATATACCATAGATGTTTAGGAGTATTACCTACCTTTGGGTCATGGCCTCTTTTGCCTGTAACCGCATAGGACGAAAACTCCTAGTAATTTCGGTAATTCTGTTTAGAAAACCTTGATCAAGTTCATTGATATGTTTTTTTGGCATCACAAATACACGCTTTGCCTTCTGGGATGTGGGCCGTGATTTCTTCACATTCACGGCAGCAATAGCTTTCAATTACAGTAGGCATTAGCTTACAATTGCCACAAAAACACCAGGTCAAACTCTCCAATCTTTGTAATTCCTCAGAGTTAGTGGATTCTTGGGTGTCTGCATTACTCTCAGTATTGTACGGGTCAGATTGAGCAGTAGAATCAACCACAGGATCCCAATGATGACTATTTGAAAGGTCAATGCTGGCGTTGTCTGCATTTCTTTCAGAAATCAAATTTTGCATCTTTAAAAGAAAAATTAAAAATTAATTAAAAAAAAATTATAAAAATAAAATATTAGTTTCAAATTTATTTAAAATAATATTCTAATGTTTTTTATAAAATCTATAATAAATGTATATTTTAGGTAAATAAAGCCAAAATATACATATAGATTTATATATAAATTTATAACGATATATAAATATATAAAATGTATTTATATAGAGATAATTCTAAAATGCATACAAAATAATACAGATTACATATTTACAAACAGTGTTTTGTGAATGTTATATATATATAAAATTTAATTACCATATCTTGAACCTCCTCTTGGCTCAGATCCATTAGAGTTCTTCTTCTCTTTGGTGCTGGTGCTTCAGGCACAGACATTTCTATAAAATACAAAATAATAACAAATATAAAAAATAGTGCTTTCGATTGATACAGATAGATAATTTTAAATCTCTCTCTCTCTCTCTCTCTCTCTCTCTCTCTCTCTCTCTCTCTATATATATATATATATATATATATATATATATATATATATATATATATATATATATATATATATATACAGAGAGAGAGAGAGAGAGAGAAAGAGAGATAGATAGATATATATATAGAGATATGTATAGAGAAATATATCAATATAGATATATATATATATATTGATATATATCTATAAATATATATATCAAGAAATATATATATATATATATACATATAGAGAGAGAGAGAGAGAGAGGGAGATATATATATATATATATAATATATATATATATATGTGTATATATATATATATATATATATAGATATATAGATATATAAAGATATATATAGAATATATATATGTATATATATATATATATGTATAAATATATATATATATATATGTATATATATATATATATAGATATATATATAGATATACATATGTGTAGATATATATAAAGGGAGTGCAGAATTATTAGGCAAATGAGTATTTTGACCACATCATCCTCTATATGCATGTTGTCTTACTCCAAGCTGTATAGGCTCGAAAGCCTACTACCAATTAAGCATATTAGGTGATGTGCATCTCTGTAATGAGAAGGGGTGTGGTCTAATGACATCAACACCCTATATCAGGTGTGCATAATTATTAGGCAACTTCCTTTCCTTTGGCAAAATGGGTCAAAAGAAGGACTTGACAGGCTCAGAAAAGTCAAAAAAAGTGAGATATCTTGCAGAGGGATGCAGCACTCTTAAAATTGCAAAGCTTCTGAAGCGTGATCATCGAACAATCAAGCGTTTCATTCAAAATAGTCAACAGGGTTGCAAGAAGCGTGTGGAAAAACCAAGGTGCAAAATAACTGCCCATGAACTGAGAAAAGTCAAGCATGCAGCTGCCAATATGCCACTTGCCACCAGTTTGGCCATATTTCAGAGCTGCAACATCACTGGAGTGCCCAAAAGCACAAGGTGTGCAATACTCAGAGACATGGCCAAGGTAAGAAAGGCTGAAAGACGACCACCACTGAACAAGACACACAAGCTGAAACGTCAAGACTGGGCCAAGAAATATCTCAAGACTGATTTTTCTAAGGTTTTATGGACTGATGAAATGAGAGTGAGTCTTGATGGGCCAGATGGATGGGCCCGTGGCTGGATTGGTAAAGGGCAGAGAGCTCCAGTCCGACTCAGACGCCAGCAAGGTGGAGGTGGAGTACTGGTTTGGGCTGGTATCATCAAAGATGAGCTTGTGGGGCCTTTTCGGGTTGAGGATGGAGTCAAGCTCAACTCCCAGTCCTACTGCCAGTTTCTGGAAGACACCTTCTTCAAGCAGTGGTACAGGAAGAAGTCTGCATCCTTCAAGGAAAACATGATTTTCATGCAGGACAATGCTCCATCACACGCGTCCAAGTACTCCACAGCGTGGCTGACAAGAAAGGGTATAAAAGAAGAAAATCTAATGACATGGCCTCCTTGTTCACCTGATCTGAACCCCATTGAGAACCTGTGGTCCATCATCAAATGTGAGATTTACAAGGAGGGAAAACAGTACACCTCTCTGAACAGTTCTGGGAGGCTGTGGTTGCTGCTGCACGCAATGTTAATGGTGAACAGATCAAAACACTGACAGAATCCATGGATGGCAGGCTTTTGAGTGTCCTTGAAAAGAAAGGTGGCTATATTGGTCACTGATTTGTTTTTGTTTTGTTTTTGAATGTCAGAAATGTATATTTGTGAATGTTGAGATGTTATATTGGTTTCACTGGTAAAAATAAATAATTGAAATGGGTATATATTTGTTTTTTGTTAAGTTGACTAATAAGTATGCACAGTAATAGTCACCTGCACACATACAGATATCCCCCTAAAATAGCTATAACTAAAAACAAACTAAAAACTACTTCCAAAACTATTCTGCTTTGATATTAATGATTTTTTTGGTTCATTGAGAACATGGTTGTTGTTCAATAATAAAATTAATCCTCAAAAATACAACTTGCCTAATAATTCTGCACTCCCTGTATATATATATATATATATATATATATATATATATATATATATATAAAATATAAAAGAAAGATAGAAAAAAATACCAGGGTATATAAGATTACCCTAGAACAGCAAGGGAATAAACGGCACACATAGAAGACTTTCAAAAAATTATTTATAATAATTTCCCAAAAATACACTTAAGTATATGATGCCCTGATGATCCCCTGTAACACATACTGGAGGTGGGGGAGAAACGTGCGTTGGCACTATGTGTTTATGAGAACCCAGGTACCTGTCGAATGTACCGTGGGTCAGGATTTCTAGTGCACCTGTCCAGGCCTATTCCCTGAATCTTTTGTTTCTTCAGAGACATTTTTGGCTCTATACATGCAGCTGTACCTTTAAAGTGAGCTACGAATCTTTCAGGTGTGACTCCGACAGTGGAGTAAGTGGTTTTGAGGAGTGTGCTATTGGAGTGCAATGGAAGATGTGCCTATACGATAGGTGAACATATACATAACTTTGCGATACAGTCATTTGTCAAAGTTCTTGGCAAAACTTACAATGCAAAATTGATTCAAATGGATCCTTCTGTCTATAGCCACTCATAGTCCCTGGTGACGAGAGACCACTCCCACTATTGCTGATGTCACACGCCAAGTAATCATCACAGGTGCTTGCAAGCAGAAGACAAGTGGAAACAACAAAAACCGGAGGACTTAAGCTAAGTATATGCTGTGTTTTCCAACTGAATTATTACACTTGCTAGAGACTCTTTATCCAGCAGTACTACTTGCGGCACATTTATTTGCCTTAAGAGAAGATTCCCTGGTATATATAAAGAGGAAAAACAAGCGCTTTTTGATACATAATATAGTTCACCTCTGTTTGGACTGCAGCCATATGTTTAACATGTATTTTGCCTACTTACTATAAATGTCCTATAAACATTAGATTCTATGTAACATTCGTTATAAACATGAGTTTTCTGGTTAACCCCTTATTGTTTATGATGTCTTTTTGTAATTTATAGCATAGGGAAAGTATTAGGTCTAAGTGCACTTAAAATGTTTTAGATTTTGCTGTCTTTAGTGGTAACTGATATTGACAGATAAGATATCGCTATATACTTAAGTGTATTTTTGGGAAATTATTATAAATAAATTTTTGAAAGTCTTCTATGTGTGCCGTTTATTCCCTTGCTGTTCTAGGGTAATCTTATATACCCTGGTATTTTTTTCTATCTTTCTTTTATATTTTATATTTACTATAAGGGTGGCACCATTTAATGCAAATTAGCAATATTACCTACTCTCTCACACCCCCTATATTTAGTTTATATATATATATATATATATATATATATAGAGAGAGAGAGAGAGAGAGAGAAATATATATATATATATATATATATAGATGTGTGATATATATATATATATATATATATATATATATATATATATATATAGATGTGTGTATATATATATATATATATATGAGAGAGAGAGAGAGAGAGAGAGAGAGAGAGAGATACATATATATAGATATCTATATATATATATATAAAATAAAAAAATGATATATATATATAAATATATATATATATATATATATATGTGTAAAAAAAAGGATTTTCTTTGATGTGAACTAAACCTAGGTTTAGGTCACACTGGAGGCGCTAAAGCAAACACTTATTAATGAAAAGCTGCTGGAGTGGGCCTATAGGTGTGTTCACACTACCCTTACGTGTACTCACACTGAATTAATTAAAGAAAAAACAAGGAGTGGCTCGCTGCACAGCGCTAATCAGATGTTCCAAAAATTAAGAGTAAAAGACCTAAGATGTGATAGTACCGTGATATAACCTTTTACAATTACACACAGTAATTAATCTGACCGTTCTAAACTAGTAAGCGGTCACTACTGTAATAGAGTATTGGCAGTATCAATTGAGTTAAAGAACTGCTATAAGTGGACACAATGTAAAGTAAGTAACAACATAAAACAGAAATGAAACCAAAGGTATACGAAAAAAAAAATACGAAAAAAATGTAGCAATGTGGCTAAAGGTCTACTTAGCACTGAGTTCAAAGGCTACTATAATACAATAATACAGTCTTATACAGGATCTGCAGTACAGATATTTAGTCCAGACTTGTAATACTTCTAGACAGTGAACGACAATCCTTGTAGGGGCTCACAGCCTACTTACTTTCGTAGACCTCAATCATATGAGGTAAGATACAGGTATAGTCGACGGTAGTCTGCTCCACCGTTCCCCAGATGGTTTGCCTCAATTCCCGTGTGAAATCCCAAAAGGTTGTGGCCTTCTATGGGTTTGCGAGGCTCCGTGGGATGTTCGTGACCTGTTCGCCTCCCCAGACTTCTCTCCCTTCACCGGGAGAGATGGTGACCTTCCTCTTACGGTTCCGGTGTCAATATGCAGGGGAAACAAATACAGGACATAGCATAATACTGTTTGTGATTTAAAAAACAGTTTTATTTTTGGCACAATTGAAATCGTACTCACAAACAAAACCTCAATTAGTATGAGGTATCAATATAACGTAAAATGAATCTCTTTCTCTGTGCTGTTAGCCCAATGTGGACGGATAATTTCACTAGGCACAGGAAATACAGCTGAGACGGATATTCCAACACGTACAGTACAATGTTAAAAATAGAAATAAGGTGGACAAAGGTCTCAAAGACCGCTATGTCAAAATAATATATAGTTAAAAAGAAGCAAGTAGCCAGATTCAACACCCAGCCTGATGCGTTTCAAAGTGTAAAACTTCTTCCTCAGAGGCTCTGTTGAATCTGGACTGTTTGGGTTAATTTAAAACTCCCGCTTAGCGTGGAGGGTGGGTGTGTGAGCTGGCTGCTTGCTGATAGGTTAGTTTCTTTAGTGCACGGGTGTTTGTAAAATTAGCAATGCGATTTAATTTAAAAACCAAAGTTGATGTAAATGTAATTGCATATTAAAAATACTACGTTGTCTCATACAACATGTTTGAAAATATCTCTTTCTCTAAAAACTAGAATAATGTGCTGATTATTTATATTGAGTGCATAATATTTTGTTTCTGGTTAGATATTCAACCATTGCATTTTTATCTAGCATATACGGTCCCATTATGCTAGTTCTTTAATCTTAGATATCAATATCAGAATGGATCAGTATGAAATTCTAATTTTTATATGGTATCTATTATTACTTACAAACTAAATTAATAAAGCTAACTTAAATCAACTAGTGTTTGTTTTTTTGTATGTTTAGTATAAGGTACATTTAAGATGAGGAATCTGTTTTCTGTGATATACACAATATACCCTCTATAGGTATGTGTTTTATAGAAAAGGGTCCCTCATCTATAATAATTAAATAAATATATGAGCATACTGTTTGTGCTAGTTATTTGATACAGTATATTTGGACATCTTATAAAAAAGCTACAATGTCTATATCTTTATTCAACCCTCCTGGATACAATGTGTTAAAAGCATGTATCCAGTAGGTCTCTCTTCGTCTAAGTTTTTTTAATCTGTCACCTCCATTCGGATCTTGTGGGATATGTTCAAGGATCGTTCCTTTTAGGCATTTTGGATCTTTTTGGTGATATTTACAGTAATGATCTGAAAGATTGTGCCCCTTGAAGCCTGCCTCAATATTTTTTATATGTTCAAGGAGTCTAGTTTTAAAGACTCTCTTGGACCTACCAATATATTGAAGCCCACAGCCGCATTCCAGTAAGTAAACGCAAAATTCCCTCTTACAGTTGGTCAGTGCGTTTATTTTGCAGCTTTTGTTGTTGGAATGGGATTTAACCATGTGTGTTGGTTTATTCCCACTGTACGCATGTGCGCACCCTTCGCAATTTTTGCGATTGCATTTATAAAATCCTTGGCTATTAGTTTCAAGCCAGGATTTTTGTGGTTTCTTTCCCTTTAGTTTGCTTGGGGCCAATAGGTTTTTTAACGATCTATTTTTCCTAAAGGTTACAGTTGGGCCTTCTCCTATGTTGTTCATGAGAAATTTGTCCTGTTTCAGAACTGGCCAGTATTTTTTTAAAATTTGTTTAATTTCTGGGGCTGCTTCGTTATACATAGTAATAAACCCAGGATCTCTTGTGTTTTTATTGTTTTTGTTTTTAATGTTTTTGGTTCCCATTTCTGATGCTTCTCCTTGATTTTTCCTTAAAAGTTTATTTCTATCAAAATTTCTGGCTTTTATATACGCGTTCTCTACAATCTTTTTGTTGTAGTTTTTATTTGCAAACTGTTGTTTTAATAGATTGGATTCTTTGTCATAATCTTCCAGCTTCGAGCAATTTCTTCTTAATCTTTGAAATTGCCCGAAGGGGATATTTTTAACCCATGCTTTATGATGTCCACTATTTGCTGGGAGGTAACCGTTACTATCGGTTTCCTTTCTATATAGTTTCGTGAGTATTTGATCTTCTTCATGAAAAAGTACGAGGTCAAGAAATTCAATTTCTTGAGGATTTGTTTTGTGTGTGAAGGACAGGTTCATTGGATTTGAATTGGCATAGTCCACAAATTTTGGAATAGTCTCTTCACTGCCATTCCATATTAATATAATATCATCAATGAACCTGCCCCACCACACAATGTTGTCTTTGAAGGGATTGTTATTATAAATAAATTTTTCTTCCCAGAACCCCATATATAAATTGGCATAGCTTGGGGCCATAATTGTCCCCATCGCCGTGCCACTTAATTGGAGGTAGTATTCTCCTTCAAATAGAAAATAGTTCCTTTCAAGTACAAATTTGGCACTGTTTTCAATAAAGGATCGAAGTTTGTCTGAAAAGTTAGTTTTTTCTATCAGTGTATGTCTGAGTGTTTCGATCCCTTTTTGATGAGGTATATTTGTATACAATGCCGCTACGTCCATTGTGACCCATCTGTACTTTGAATTCCATTTAATTTGTTCGATTTTTCGAATTGTGTCTGGGGTGTCCTTAAGATAAGATGTCAATTGACATCTTATCTTAAGGACACCCCAGACACAATTCGAAAAATCGAACAAATTAAATGGAATTCAAAGTACAGATGGGTCACAATGGACGTAGCGGCATTGTATACAAATATACCTCATCAAAAAGGGATCGAAACACTCAGACATACACTGATAGAAAAAACTAACTTTTCAGACAAACTTCGATCCTTTATTGAAAACAGTGCCAAATTTGTACTTGAAAGGAACTATTTTCTATTTGAAGGAGAATACTACCTCCAATTAAGTGGCACGGCGATGGGGACAATTATGGCCCCAAGCTATGCCAATTTATATATGGGGTTCTGGGAAGAAAAATTTATTTATAATAACAATCCCTTCAAAGACAACATTGTGTGGTGGGGCAGGTTCATTGATGATATTATATTAATATGGAATGGCAGTGAAGAGACTATTCCAAAATTTGTGGACTATGCCAATTCAAATCCAATGAACCTGTCCTTCACACACAAAACAAATCCTCAAGAAATTGAATTTCTTGACCTCGTACTCTTTCATGAAGAAGATCAAATACTCACAAAACTATATAGAAAGGAAACCGATAGTAACGGTTACCTCCCAGCAAATAGTGGACATCATAAAGCATGGGTTAAAAATATCCCCTTCGGGCAATTTCAAAGATTAAGAAGAAATTGCTCGAAGCTGGAAGATTATGACAAAGAATCCAATCTATTAAAACAACAGTTTGCAAATAAAAACTACAACAAAAAGATTGTAGAGAACGCGTATATAAAAGCCAGAAATTTTGATAGAAATAAACTTTTAAGGAAAAATCAAGGAGAAGCATCAGAAATGGGAACCAAAAACATTAAAAACAAAAACAATAAAAACACAAGAGATCCTGGGTTTATTACTATGTATAACGAAGCAGCCCCAGAAATTAAACAAATTTTAAAAAAATACTGGCCAGTTCTGAAACAGGACAAATTTCTCATGAACAACATAGGAGAAGGCCCAACTGTAACCTTTAGGAAAAATAGATCGTTAAAAAACCTATTGGCCCCAAGCAAACTAAAGGGAAAGAAACCACAAAAATCCTGGCTTGAAACTAATAGCCAAGGATTTTATAAATGCAATCGCAAAAATTGCGAAGGGTGCGCACATGCGTACAGTGGGAATAAACCAACACACATGGTTAAATCCCATTCCAACAACAAAAGCTGCAAAATAAACGCACTGACCAACTGTAAGAGTGAATTTTGCGTTTACTTACTGGAATGCGGCTGTGGGCTTCAATATATTGGTAGGTCCAAGAGAGTCTTTAAAACTAGACTCCTTGAACATATAAAAAATATTGAGGCAGGCTTCAAGGGGCACAATCTTTCAGATCATTACTGTAAATATCACCAAAAAGATCCAAAATGCCTAAAAGGAACGATCCTTGAACATATCCCACAAGATCCGAATGGAGGTGACAGATTAAAAAAACTTAGACGAAGAGAGACCTACTGGATACATGCTTTTAACACATTGTATCCAGGAGGGTTGAATAAAGATATAGACATTGTAGCTTTTTTATAAGATGTCCAAATATACTGTATCAAATAACTAGCACAAACAGTATGCTCATATATTTATTTAATTATTATAGATGAGGGACCCTTTTCTATAAAACACATACCTATAGAGGGTATATTGTGTATATCACAGAAAACAGATTCCTCATCTTAAATGTACCTTATACTAAACATACAAAAAAACAAACACTAGTTGATTTAAGTTAGCTTTATTAATTTAGTTTGTAAGTAATAATAGATACCATATAAAAATTAGAATTTCATACTGATCCATTCTGATATTGATATCTAAGATTAAAGAACTAGCATAATGGGACCGTATATGCTAGATAAAAATGCAATGGTTGAATATCTAACCAGAAACAAAATATTATGCACTCAATATAAATAATCAGCACATTATTCTAGTTTTTAGAGAAAGAGATATTTTCAAACATGTTGTATGAGACAACGTAGTATTTTTAATATGCAATTACATTTACATCAACTTTGGTTTTTAAATTAAATCGCATTGCTAATTTTACAAACACCCGTGCACTAAAGAAACTAACCTATCAGCAAGCAGCCAGCTCACACACCCACCCTCCACGCTAAGCGGGAGTTTTAAATTAACCCAAACAGTCCAGATTCAACAGAGCCTCTGAGGAAGAAGTTTTACACTTTGAAACGCATCAGGCTGGGTGTTGAATCTGGCTACTTGCTTCTTTTTAACTATATATTATTTTGACATAGCGGTCTTTGAGACCTTTGTCCACCTTATTTCTATTTTTAACATTGTACTGTACGTGTTGGAATATCCGTCTCAGCTGTATTTCCTGTGCCTAGTGAAATTATCCGTCCACATTGGGCTAACAGCACAGAGAAAGAGATTCATTTTACGTTATATTGATACCTCATACTAATTGAGGTTTTGTTTGTGAGTACGATTTCAATTGTGCCAAAAATAAAACTGTTTTTTAAATCACAAACAGTATTATGCTATGTCCTGTATTTGTTTCCCCTGCATATTGACACCGGAACCGTAAGAGGAAGGTCACCATCTCTCCCGGTGAAGGGAGAGAAGTCTGGGGAGGCGAACAGGTCACGAACATCCCACGGAGCCTCGCAAACCCATAGAAGGCCACAACCTTTTGGGATTTCACACGGGAATTGAGGCAAACCATCTGGGGAACGGTGGAGCAGACTACCGTCGACTATACCTGTATCTTACCTCATATGATTGAGGTCTACGAAAGTAAGTAGGCTGTGAGCCCCTACAAGGATTGTCGTTCACTGTCTAGAAGTATTACAAGTCTGGACTAAATATCTGTACTGCAGATCCTGTATAAGACTGTATTATTGTATTATAGTAGCCTTTGAACTCAGTGCTAAGTAGACCTTTAGCCACATTGCTACATTTTTTTCGTATTTTTTTTTCGTATACCTTTGGTTTCATTTCTGTTTTATGTTGTTACTTACTTTACATTGTGTCCACTTATAGCAGTTCTTTAACTCAATTGATACTGCCAATACTCTATTACAGTAGTGACCGCTTACTAGTTTAGAACGGTCAGATTAATTACTGTGTGTAATTGTAAAAGGTTATATCACGGTACTATCACATCTTAGGTCTTTTACTCTTAATTTTTGGAACATCTGATTAGCGCTGTGCAGCGAGCCACTCCTTGTTTTTTCTCATATATATATATATATATATATATATATATATATATATATATATATATATATATATATATATATATATATATATATATATATATATAAATATATAGAAATAAATATATATAGATATATATATATATATATATACATCGATATATATATATATATAGATATATATAGATATATATATATAACAATATATATATATATATATATATATTTTGATATATATAGATATATATATATGAAAAAAGATGGGTGTAGGTTTGGCGCTGGAGAACCGCCCTATCAATACTTCTAACCTAGAGTGTGTTTCTGGCTGCCTACGAATGTCTAGCCAGTGTGAATTGTGCCCCCAAGTACTCTTCACCTGTTAGATATAATATGGAAAAAATGGTTGGGGAAAGGGAAAGGGGATAAATTCGAATGGCGCCACATTCTGGAATAAAGCTCAATATGTAATTAAAAATACGGCTGATAATGGGAAATCAAGGTGTTTAGATATAATATATTGTTATAGTGATGGTGCAAAATGTATAGAAACCAAACACAAGGAATTGATATGATATAGAATAAATGATTATATGTCACTTATCTGTATATGTCAGAAAAATACCTTCCTCAGAACAAGCTGTGATGAAGATAATATATATAAAGATGTTTCGATTCAATGAAACATTAATAGTATATGTGTACTAGTAATAATTATAATACTGTTGTTACTGGTAATGCCACAGGATTACTAAAGTAAAATAAAGATAGTGTGTCATATGATTACACACAAAACAGACCCATGTATAGCTAATAGAGTGAATATACAATCACATTTCCGTTATATTAATAATGCTCAGGGTCTCAAAATGTAAGAAACAATATTAGTAGTACAAAAATTCATAAATTGGGGTCACAGTAGAAAATGTTACTAAAAAATGAAATATTAATTACAAATTAAGAATAAAAAATAAATAAAGAGTAAAAAAGGATCACCTAATATCGTAATAACGTAATATTGGATACACAGTGAAAATAATGTGTGTTGAACGTCCTAATTGACAAAATAAAACTACTATGAGTGAGTATTATTATAGTCCATATCAAATGTGCAGTACTTCAACTTGATAATGCTTCAATCCACAACGTTCCCGTTGGGAGCTTACTTACACTCCTTCACCTCAATCTCATGAGGTAAGTGCCGCGTAGTGTACAGATAAGTCTCCTTCCCGGTATCGGCTGTAGGTATGAGATGTGTTGTCTTTTCAATACTGTTCTCTCCTCTCACCGCTCTTTCCCCACAGTGCATGCAATCATATAAGAAAAAGGACATACGATAGTGCAACACTGTTTCAAAATGACACACTATTTATTAATATCTAACGATGTATGCTTACATCAAGAACCCTCAATATTATGAGGTAAATTAAAACTTTAAAACTTTAAAATCCTTTTGCTAGATTGCAGGGGCACGGTGCTGGTCACATATGCACACAGTGCAAACTTAGCATAAGGTAAGACACAATCCTGATGCGTTTCGAAGGGACACAAGCAATTCAGCCCTTCTTCCTCAGAGGTATTTACCAAATGCTTAGGTGACTCAGTATTTAAAGCTTGTTGGAGGGCGGCGGCACGTCCTCTCGTTGCAATATGTTTCTAATTGGTCTCTTAGGATCACATGTAAGTTCATTGAAACTATTGGTTGATAGCCTGGGAGTAAATGAATCATGTGATGCTTACTTAAACCTATTGAACCTAAAAAACAACAGCTCCGTTTCCATGGTTTCTGTTGTGAAAGGTGTGTGTATTAATTCCTGCCTGTTATATACACTGCAATGTGATTCGTAATAATACACTTATTATGATCGTCTATGTCGTGTTTATTGTGTTTATTATGTACATTTGCCATAGTGGAAACCAATATTTTAATTTGGAAATTGTATATCCCCAATACACAATGTGAACAATTATATTCCAGAGTGTGACGTGATGTTGGTTGGGCTAAAGAGTTTGTCTATGATAGCTTGTTGATCTGAAGATAGAGATACTATGCGGTGTATTAAAATCGATTGTGCTCTAGGAGTATATCTATGAGCGCTTATTAGTCGTTAGGTTGAAAAACTGAAAAATGTATTAATAATGTATTGAAATAGTAGTTGGCGTTAATTCAACTGTTGATAATACTTTGGAAGTGTATCTAAAAAAGCCAAATGCTCAATTCAAGTAAAAACATCCAAATGCTCAATTCAAATAAACACATTAAAAAACTGGCATATATAAATAATAGTAATAGTAGTAACCTTTGCTGAAAGCAAATATATGTTTAAAACACTATTAAGTGTAGCATAATAGCTATTTCAGGGTCTTATGCTAATATATGCGACCCTTCTCGCTATGTGTGTAGAATTGGAATAGAATTAAAATTAGTAGGGAAAGGATGATATCTAGCTTAAGGGCAGAGGTTTGTAAAAATGATGATGTAACAAATTTTGCTGCAAAGGGAAATGGAAAGCGCTCTCATTGAGAAGATAGAAATATTTTCCCCCCCATATATAAAAAGAACTGTACTGATGAGATTCAGTTGAGATAGAGTTATTAACAAAACGTGTGGCTAGTAGTAGTGGAAATACAAAAGCTCCACTTTATGGGAAACTATGGCCCACAAGCGACCAATTGTGTATAAATATGCATATTATAAAATCCAGGTTAATAAGATTGATAATAATAATAATAATAATAAAACCAATCTAAGAAAGGAAAGAAATAATAAGAAGATATAGTCACTAAATGGTAAGTGTATGAAAATATTGCATTCTAAATGTACACTCTAAAAGAAGGTTGAAATATGATGAGTGGGAATTAAACATAGAAAATAAAAGGAATTTATATAGAAATATTGGGTTCCTTTAGTAGATCTAAATGTGCCAAATTGATGTGGTTATGTCCATAGACTATATTTTCACATGGGGATATATTTGAATATACGTAATATTGAATGTTGTGAGCCCACATTATAATTATGGGGAGATATGCTGTATATATCCATAACCTTATGTTAGATAAGCTGCAAGATCGATGTCTTTGTTAAGTCCCTTGGGGGCTAGTGTTTGGAGAGTGTAGATCCAGAAAGTTTCTCTCTTCCGGATTTCCAATTCTCTGTCACCCCCTCTTTTGTTCTCAGGTATGTATTCGAGAATGGATCCTTTTAGACACCCTGGATCTTTATTGTGTTTTTTAAGATAGTGGGCAGAGAGATTGTGATTTTTTTCCCCTATTTCTATGTTATTGAGATGTTCCAATAATCTTTTTTTATACGGTCTAGTGGTGCGGCCTACATATTGTAGGCCACACCCACATTCTAGTATGTATACTACATTTTCGGTACGACAGTTACATAGTGTATTAATTTCGTAGCTCTTTTTAGTAACAACTGAAGTAATTATCCTTGTCGGTTTGTTTTTCCCCAGATGGTGTTCGCAAGCTACGCAGTTGCGTCTATTACATTTAAAGAATCCGATAGTAGACTTCTTTAACCAGTTTTTATTAGTATCTGGTTTTTCTTTTAGCTTGCTGGGTGCTAGAATGTTTTTTAAATTCCGATTTTTTCTAAATATTACCTTAGGAGCTATTTCTGTAATAGGTTTTAGTAAGTCGTCTTGTTTAAGAATCTCCCAGTGTTTCATAATGATGTTTCTGATTTCCCTTGATCCTTCATTATAAGTAGTTATGAAATTTACTGTGTTCAAATTAATGTTGGTGTCAGATTGTGGTTGTTCCTTCTTCCCTGTATTCAATAGGGACTCTCTGTCCATCAAATTCACCTTCTGGAGTGTATTCTTAAGTTTATATTTATTGTACCCCCTTGCTAAAAATCTCTCTGTTAGATTACTAGCCTCCTGATCAAAATCTTGCTTCCTGGAACAATTTCTTTTAATTCTTTGGTATTGTCCCATAGGAATGTTGTTGATCCATTTTGGATTGTGGCTACTGGAGGCATGAAGATAGCCATTGCTATCTGTGTCTTTCTTAAAGAGCTTAGTCTGTATTTTTTGATTCTCGTGAAAAAATACAATGTCTAAAAAATCTATTTCCAAAGTATTTCGTTTACCTGTAAATGTAAGGTTATATTCATTAGTATTTAGTCGTTCGATAAAGGCATCCAATGAAGTATCAGTGCCATTCCAGATGAAGATAATATCATCAATATATCTCCCCCAAATGACAATATGGGGGAGATCTTTGTTGTTGTGCCAAATGGTTTCCTCCTCCCATGCCCCCATGTATAGATTGGCATAGCTGGGGGCAAATTTTGTCCCCATCGCTGTGCCATTTTGCTGGAGGTAATATTTATCTTCAAACAAGAAGTAATTTTTTTCCAGAGTGAATTTAACTGATTCCAGAATAAAATTTTGGTGGTTCCTTGATAGGACAGTCTTTTCTTTAAGCCAATAGTCTATCGTTTTTAGGCCTTTATCATGGGGTATATTAGTATAGAGGGCGCTTACATCGAGTGTTACCCAGATGTAGCCCTCCTCCCAAACAATTTTGCCTAATTTGTCAATTGTATCTGGGGTGTCTCTCAAATAAGATTTCATTTCAGACACCAAAGGTTGAAGGAATATATCTATATACTCTGACAACCTGGATGTAAGGGAATCTATACCGGATACTATTGGTCTTCCAGGGGGGTTTAAAAGATCCTTATGGACCTTAGGCAAATGGTACAATATTGCCGTTGTGGGTGTATCTTTTTTGAGATATTGAAATTCTTCTTTATTGATCACACCCAGATGTCTAGCATTATCCAAGAGATGGCTGTATTCAATTAGGTATTTATTTGTCGGATTACCTGTTAGTTTGTGATAGGTGTTTGTATCACCTAGCATCCGATATGCCTCCTTTAAATAGTCTTCCCTATTTTGTATTACCATGCCTCCTCCCTTGTCCGCTTCTCGGATGATGATGTTGTTGTCCTTTTCTAGAGTCTTGATAAACGCCTTTTCTGTTTTATCCAGATTGTCTTTTTTGATTTTGTAATTTTTACATAGCGTGTCAAAATCTTCCTGAACTAGTTTAGAGAATACCGGAATATGGTTACCCTTTGATTGAACTGGAAAAAAAGTTGATTTGGGTTTCAAATGTGTAAATGTTTGTTTCCCTTGTTTGTCTCCATCTTCTATTGTTTCAGACCATTCTCTGTTCTCCTTCTCAAGGGCAATTAATATATCAAGAGTGTTTATATCACTCTCTTGTGACATTCCTATACATTCTGAGCTAGCTACACCTATTTGATCTTCATTTTTATTTTTGATTTTTTCAAAATGCCGTTTGAGGGTCAGATTTCTCGTAAACTTATTTAAATCTAGGAACAGCTGAAAGGGATTTGGTCCTTTTGTGGGTGCGAAAGAGAGTCCTTTCTGTAAAACCTTTATTTCTTTTGTAGAAAAGGTTTTGTCGGACAAATTAAATATTTTTGTTTCTACATCTTTGTTTGTAGAACCAAAGTTTGTTTTTTCCTTTTTGCTCCTAGTTTTTCCCCTTCCTCTGCACCCTCTATATCTTCGTTGCCTCTCTTTATTCCCCTCGTTCTCCATTGCGGGGTTTCTGGGGGTATTTGAGTATTTGACTCCTTGTTCCTTTCTATTTTTCCCGAGCTCTTCTCTAAAAAATGACAATTTTTATTCTCTGGGTATCTTTCTTTTAAGCCTGGGTTTTTGTAATGCTCCCTTTTGTCCAGTCCCCCTGCTCTATTATTACCCCAGTTAGAGTTGTCATCTCGTCTATAATGGGGTCTATCGTCTCGTCCCCTTGAATAGTTTGGATTATGGTTGTAATAATAATTATTGGTACCATACTCTCGCCTTTGTTGGTAATTGGCATGGTGAGTCCTCTCATTGCCTGTATTTACTGTTTGGTTTCTATGGTATACCTCCTCCCTAAAGTTCCTTCTATTAAAATGGTCTTGATAATAGTTTCCACGTGGTTGCTGTTGTCTCCAATGTTGTTGATTCCTGAATGATGGTCTCCTATACTCTCCCTTATGCTCATAGTTATTCTTATTATTTTTTATTCTATTGATTCCATCATCTCTAGTTCCATCATCTCTATTTATATGATGTAGCTGTTTAAAGTCTACCCTTTTGATGTCTTTAGTAATTTTACTCTGTTGGGACGGATTGGATAGACTTTCATTTAGTTCCCTATACTGTTGATTCACAGAAAAGTTAGGTGAATCTATTTGGAGCCAGTTGAATACATCGTCTTCACCATTAACAGTAATTGGTGTATTATTTTGCCAAATATCCATTTCTTCGTTTTGTTCTTTTTCTTTTTTGTTTTGATTAAAATCCCTGTAAAATTTATTTAATTTTTTGGTTTCTATGACCTTGTCAAATCTTTCCATCTTAGTCTTGTTGTCCTTATCTAGTTCGCTATAGTAAATATCTCCCTTGAAGGGATTAAGTTGTTCGCGTATCTCTTTGATCTGTTCCCCCAAAATCTGTACTTTTTTGTTTCTAAATCTAATCAGAATGTCAATAAATTTGTACGAGCACTCTTCCAGTGCATTATCCCACTCCGTTAGTAGTTCAACTTCTGTGCTATCCATTATCGGTTTTTTCTCCAATTTCAATCCCTTGGGTATAAGTTTATATTTATTGTACCTCTCTAGATTGTTGCTGTCGTGCCAGTTTAAGATTTGTTTGCGACATAATTTTTCCAGATCTAGTAATAGTTGCTTTGGGTCTATTGAACTCACTATTTCCTGATGTTCAGTCATTTCTTCACTTATGGTTAAATTCCTAGTTCTATTTGTGGGATTGAAATAATCCCCATATTCGTATTCTTCAACTGAAAGTGACATATTTTTCACTATAGAGTGTATACGTTTAGACAAAAATAGTATACCAAGGAATTTACCCAAATGTATTACTATATATGATAGTGTATTGGATCAACTATGTGGCTAGATATGCAATAGTCCCACCTGTAGTGAATGACCTTCGATATAAACAAAAGGTGATGAATAGAAAGACAATTAGAAATAAGAATAGGGAGTCAACTGCTGCCTCCTACTGGGATAGAGATAATATATGAAAAAAGATGGGTGTAGGTTTGGCGCTGGAGAACCGCCCTATCAATACTTCTAACCTAGAGTGTGTTTCTGGCTGCCTACGAATGTCTAGCCAGTGTGAATTGTGCCCCCAAGTACTCTTCACCTGTTAGATATAATATGGAAAAAATGGTTGGGGAAAGGGAAAGGGGATAAATTCGAATGGCGCCACACTCTGGAATAAAGCTCAATATGTAATTAAAAATACGGCTGATAATGGGAAATCAAGGTGTTTAGATATAATATATTGTTATAGTGATGGTGCAAAATGTATAGAAACCAAACACAAGGAATTGATATGATATAGAATAAATGATTATATGTCACTTATCTGTATATGTCAGAAAAATACCTTCCTCAGAACAAGCTGTGATGAAGATAATATATATAAAGATGTTTCGATTCAATGAAACATTAATAGTATATGTGTACTAGTAATAATTATAATACTGTTGTTACTGGTAATGCCACAGGATTACTAAAGTAAAATAAAGATAGTGTGTCATATGATTACACACAAAACAGACCCATGTATAGCTAATAGAGTGAATATACAATCACATTTCCGTTATATTAATAATGCTCAGGGTCTCAAAATGTAAGAAACAATATTAGTAGTACAAAAATTCATAAATTGGGGTCACAGTAGAAAATGTTACTAAAAAATGAAATATTAATTACAAATTAAGAATAAAAAATAAATAAAGAGTAAAAAAGGATCACCTAATATCGTAATAACGTAATATTGGATACACAGTGAAAATAATGTGTGTTGAACGTCCTAATTGACAAAATAAAACTACTATGAGTGAGTATTATTATAGTCCATATCAAATGTGCAGTACTTCAACTTGATAATGCTTCAATCCACAACGTTCCCGTTGGGAGCTTACTTACACTCCTTCACCTCAATCTCATGAGGTAAGTGCCGCGTAGTGTACAGATAAGTCTCCTTCCCGGTATCGGCTGTAGGTATGAGATGTGTTGTCTTTTCAATACTGTTCTCTCCTCTCACCGCTCTTTCCCCACAGTGCATGCAATCATATAAGAAAAAGGACATACGATAGTGCAACACTGTTTCAAAATGACACACTATTTATTAATATCTAACGATGTATGCTTACATCAAGAACCCTCAATATTATGAGGTAAATTAAAACTTTAAAACTTTAAAATCCTTTTGCTAGATTGCGGGGGCACGGTGCTGGTCACATATGCACACAGTGCAAACTTAGCATAAGGTAAGACACAATCCTGATCCTCATTGAATCGAAACATCTTTATATATATTATCTTCATCACAGCTTGTTCTGAGGAAGGTATTTTTCTGACATATACAGATAAGTGACATATAATCATTTATTCTATATCATATCAATTCCTTGTGTTTGGTTTCTATACATTTTGCACCATCACTATAACAATATATTATATCTAAACACCTTGATTTCCCATTATCAGCCGTATTTTTAATTACATATTGAGCTTTATTCCAGAGTGTGGCGCCATTCGAATTTATCCCCTTTCCCTTTCCCCAACCATTTTTTCCATATTATATCTAACAGGTGAAGAGTACTTGGGGGCACAATTCACACTGGCTAGACATTCGTAGGCAGCCAGAAACACACTCTAGGTTAGAAGTATTGATAGGGCGGTTCTCCAGCGCCAAACCTACACCCATCTTTTTTCATATATTATCTCTATCCCAGTAGGAGGCAGCAGTTGACTCCCTATTCTTATTTCTAATTGTCTTTCTATTCATCACCTTTTGTTTATATCGAAGGTCATTCACTACAGGTGGGACTATTGCATATCTAGCCACATAGTTGATCCAATACACTATCATATATAGTAATACATTTGGGTAAATTCCTTGGTATACTATTTTTGTCTAAACGTATACACTCTATAGTGAAAAATATGTCACTTTCAGTTGAAGAATACGAATATGGGGATTATTTCAATCCCACAAATAGAACTAGGAATTTAACCATAAGTGAAGAAATGACTGAACATCAGGAAATAGTGAGTTCAATAGACCCAAAGCAACTATTACTAGATCTGGAAAAATTATGTCGCAAACAAATCTTAAACTGGCACGACAGCAACAATCTAGAGAGGAACAATAAATATAAACTTATACCCAAGGGATTGAAATTGGAGAAAAAACCGATAATGGATAGCACAGAAGTTGAACTACTAACGGAGTGGGATAATGCACTGGAAGAGTGCTCGTACAAATTTATTGACATTCTGATTAGATTTAGAAACAAAAAAGTACAGATTTTGGGGGAACAGATCAAAGAGATACGCGAACAACTTAATCCCTTCAAGGGAGATATTTACTATAGCGAACTAGATAAGGACAACAAGACTAAGATGGAAAGATTTGACAAGGTCATAGAAACCAAAAAATTAAATAAATTTTACAGGGATTTTAATCAAAACAAAAAAGAAAAAGAACAAAACGAAGAAATGGATATTTGGCAAAATAATACACCAATTACTGTTAATGGTGAAGACGATGTATTCAACTGGCTCCAAATAGATTCACCTAACTTTTCTGTGAATCAACAGTATAGGGAACTAAATGAAAGTCTATCCAATCCGTCCCAACAGAGTAAAATTACTAAAGACATCAAAAGGGTAGACTTTAAACAGCTACATCATATAAATAGAGATGATGGAACTAGAGATGATGGAATCAATAGAATAAAAAATAATAAGAATAACTATGAGCATAAGGGAGAGTATAGGAGACCATCATTCAGGAATCAACAACATTGGAGACAACAGCAACCACGTGGAAACTATTATCAAGACCATTTTAATAGAAGGAACTTTAGGGAGGAGGTATACCATAGAAACCAAACAGTAAATACAGGCAATGAGAGGACTCACCATGCCAATTACCAACAAAGGCGAGAGTATGGTACCAATAATTATTATTACAACCATAATCCAAACTATTCAAGGGGACGAGACTATAGACCCCATTATAGACGAGATGACAACTCTAACTGGGGTAATAATAGAGCAGGGGGACTGGACAAAAGGGAGCATTACAAAAACCCAGGCTTAAAAGAAAGATACCCAGAGAATAAAAATTGTCATTTTTTAGAGAAGAGCTCGGGAAAAATAGAAAGGAACAAGGAGTCAAATACTCAAATACCCCCAGAATCCCCGCAATGGAGAACGAGGGGAATAAAGAGAGGCAACGAAGATATAGAGGGTGCAGAGGAAGGGGAAAAACTAGGAGCAAAAAGGAAAAAACAAACTTTGGTTCTACAAACAAAGATGTAGAAACAAAAATATTTAATTTGTCCGACAAAACCTTTTCTACAAAAGAAATAAAGGTTTTACAGAAAGGACTCTCTTTCGCACCCACAAAAGGACCAAATCCCTTTCAGCTGTTCCTAGATTTAAATAAGTTTACGAGAAATCTGACCCTCAAACGGCATTTTGAAAAAATCAAAAATAAAAATGAAGATCAAATAGGTGTAGCTAGCTCAGAATGTATAGGAATGTCACAAGAGAGTGATATAAACACTCTTGATATATTAATTGCCCTTGAGAAGGAGAACAGAGAATGGTCTGAAACAATAGAAGATGGAGACAAACAAGGGAAACAAACATTTACACATTTGAAACCCAAATCAACTTTTTTTCCAGTTCAATCAAAGGGTAACCATATTCCGGTATTCTCTAAACTAGTTCAGGAAGATTTTGACACGCTATGTAAAAATTACAAAATCAAAAAAGACAATCTGGATAAAACAGAAAAGGCGTTTATCAAGACTCTAGAAAAGGACAACAACATCATCATCCGAGAAGCGGACAAGGGAGGAGGCATGGTAATACAAAATAGGGAAGACTATTTAAAGGAGGCATATCGGATGCTAGGTGATACAAACACCTATCACAAACTAACAGGTAATCCGACAAATAAATACCTAATTGAATACAGCCATCTCTTGGATAATGCTAGACATCTGGGTGTGATCAATAAAGAAGAATTTCAATATCTCAAAAAAGATACACCCACAACGGCAATATTGTACCATTTGCCTAAGGTCCATAAGGATCTTTTAAACCCCCCTGGAAGACCAATAGTATCCGGTATAGATTCCCTTACATCCAGGTTGTCAGAGTATATAGATATATTCCTTCAACCTTTGGTGTCTGAAATGAAATCTTATTTGAGAGACACCCCAGATACAATTGACAAATTAGGCAAAATTGTTTGGGAGGAGGGCTACATCTGGGTAACACTCGATGTAAGCGCCCTCTATACTAATATACCCCATGATAAAGGCCTAAAAACGATAGACTATTGGCTTAAAGAAAAGACTGTCCTATCAAGGAACCACCAAAATTTTATTCTGGAATCAGTTAAATTCACTCTGGAAAAAATTACTTCTTGTTTGAAGATAAATATTACCTCCAGCAAAATGGCACAGCGATGGGGACAAAATTTGCCCCCAGCTATGCCAATCTATACATGGGGGCATGGGAGGAGGAAACCATTTGGCACAACAACAAAGATCTCCCCCATATTGTCATTTGGGGGAGATATATTGATGATATTATCTTCATCTGGAATGGCACTGATACTTCATTGGATGCCTTTATCGAACGACTAAATACTAATGAATATAACCTTACATTTACAGGTAAACGAAATACTTTGGAAATAGATTTTTTAGACATTGTATTTTTTCACGAGAATCAAAAAATACAGACTAAGCTCTTTAAGAAAGACACAGATAGCAATGGCTATCTTCATGCCTCCAGTAGCCACAATCCAAAATGGATCAACAACATTCCTATGGGACAATACCAAAGAATTAAAAGAAATTGTTCCAGGAAGCAAGATTTTGATCAGGAGGCTAGTAATCTAACAGAGAGATTTTTAGCAAGGGGGTACAATAAATATAAACTTAAGAATACACTCCAGAAGGTGAATTTGATGGACAGAGAGTCCCTATTGAATACAGGGAAGAAGGAACAACCACAATCTGACACCAACATTAATTTGAACACAGTAAATTTCATAACTACTTATAATGAAGGATCAAGGGAAATCAGAAACATCATTATGAAACACTGGGAGATTCTTAAACAAGACGACTTACTAAAACCTATTACAGAAATAGCTCCTAAGGTAATATTTAGAAAAAATCGGAATTTAAAAAACATTCTAGCACCCAGCAAGCTAAAAGAAAAACCAGATACTAATAAAAACTGGTTAAAGAAGTCTACTATCGGATTCTTTAAATGTAATAGACGCAACTGCGTAGCTTGCGAACACCATCTGGGGAAAAACAAACCGACAAGGATAATTACTTCAGTTGTTACTAAAAAGAGCTACGAAATTAATACACTATGTAACTGTCGTACCGAAAATGTAGTATACATACTAGAATGTGGGTGTGGCCTACAATATGTAGGCCGCACCACTAGACCGTATAAAAAAAGATTATTGGAACATCTCAATAACATAGAAATAGGGGAAAAAAATCACAATCTCTCTGCCCACTATCTTAAAAAACACAATAAAGATCCAGGGTGTCTAAAAGGATCCATTCTCGAATACATACCTGAGAACAAAAGAGGGGGTGACAGAGAATTGGAAATCCGGAAGAGAGAAACTTTCTGGATCTACACTCTCCAAACACTAGCCCCCAAGGGACTTAACAAAGACATCGATCTTGCAGCTTATCTAACATAAGGTTATGGATATATACAGCATATCTCCCCATAATTATAATGTGGGCTCACAACATTCAATATTACGTATATTCAAATATATCCCCATGTGAAAATATAGTCTATGGACATAACCACATCAATTTGGCACATTTAGATCTACTAAAGGAACCCAATATTTCTATATAAATTCCTTTTATTTTCTATGTTTAATTCCCACTCATCATATTTCAACCTTCTTTTAGAGTGGACATTTAGAATGCAATATTTTCATACACTTACCATTTAGTGACTATATCTTCTTAGTATTTCTTTCCTTTCTTAGATTGGTTTTATTATTATTATTATCAATCTTATTAACCTGGATTTTATAATATGCATATTTATACACAATTGGTCGCTTGTGGGCCATAGTTTCCCATAAAGTGGAGCTTTTGTATTTCCACTACTACTAGCCACACGTTTTGTTAATAACTCTATCTCAACTGAATCTCATCAGTACAGTTCTTTTTATATATGGGGGGGAAAATATTTCTATCTTCTCAATGAGAGCGCTTTCCATTTCCCTTTGCAGCAAAATTTGTTACATCATCATTTTTACAAACCTCTGCACTTAAGCTAGATATCATCCTTTCCCTACTAATTTTAATTCTATTCCAATTCTACACACATAGCGAGAAGGGTCGCATATATTAGCATAAGACCCTGAAATAGCTATTATGCTACACTTAATAGTGTTTTAAACATATATTTGCTTTCAGCAAAGGTTACTACTATTACTATTATTTATATATGCCAGTTTTTTAATGTGTTTATTTGAATTGAGCATTTGGATGTTTTTACTTGAATTGAGCATTTGGCTTTTTTAGATACACTTCCAAAGTATTATCAACAGTTGAATTAACGCCAACTACTATTTCAATACATTATTAATACATTTTTCAGTTTTTCAACCTAACGACT
>NC_069502.1:743081964-743139464 GCF_027579735.1 Bombina bombina | reverse complement strand
CATCAGAATAAAAAATTCAGTCGTATTGAATTACAGTTAGCTAATAAAATTAAAAACTTACATAAATAACCCTATTAAAGCTAGGTGGGATATTTATGTGAGAGCGAAAGCAGAGCGAGACATCCACTTAAAGCAGAAAAGTGCCCAAGAAACGCTTAGAAAGCTCTATACAGAGGATTTACTGGAAGTTCTGTTATATATCTTGCTAGAATTACTAAGGCCAGCTTCAGGAATGTCATTCCGGCCATTAAAAAAGGTACAAAAAGATTCACCATGCAATCAGACATTGAAAAAATTTTTTTTGATTTTTTTAGTGACTTATATAAAGCAGAATCCCATAGTTCAATTAATAAAAAAGAATTTTGGGATAGGATCCAAGTTCCCAAACTGTAGCCAGAGACCATCACGAGCATTAATACCCCTATCTCAGAAGATGATATTCTAGCGGCCATTAAAAAGGCCAAATTAAATAAAGCTTCTGGGCCGGATGCTCTTCCAATAGAATTTTATAGAATCTTACAAACACACATTACTCCTACTCTGAACAAGCTATTTAACTTCTATTTTTCTGAGAACACTGAATGTTCAGCATACTTTGCGGCTGCGAATATTTCTTTAATTGTAAAGAAGGTTAAAGATCCTGAATTACCCAGTTCTTATAGGCCCATCTCGGTTCTTAATACCGATTATAAATTATTAGCTACTATTTTAGCTAACCTTCTAAAACCCCATTTAGGGGATATAATGCACGAAAACCAATCTGGGTTCATGCCAGATTGAAATCCAGTTAGGAATATGAGGAAAGTACTAGTACTGTTAGAATCCCTCTGGAATGAATATAGGGACTCTAGATCTTTTGGGGTATCGGACAAAACTATTTCAACGGTTGATGCAGAGAAGGCTTTTGATCGGATAAGTTGGGACCATATTTTCTTCTCTTTGGAACAATTTGGAATAGTAGGTCATTTTAACAACTTTATACGATTAATCTACAGTACCCCTTCATCAGCCATCATTATTAATAATAGGATTTCCCAACAGTTCGTCCTTCAAAGAGGTTCTCGGCAGGGGTGTCCCCTTTCCCAGCTACTATTTAACATCTCTTTAGAACCCTTAGCTATACTGCTTCGCCAGGAACTAGAAGGTATGTTAGTGGCAGGTAATAAATTGGTTTTACTACTATATGCAGATGACCTCTTATTATTCCTGTCTAACCTCCAATATACGTTGCCAATATTACAGAACAATATCCGTCAGTTTGGAGTAATCTCTGGCTACAAGATCAACATATCTAAATCTGAACTGTTATGGTTATATAGAAGTCCTTTATCTAAAATTAAACATCCATTTTCTGAAGTTTCCCAAATTACGTATTTAGGGCTTAGGTAATCTAAAAATCCAGATGAATGGTATAATTTAAACTATGTACATTGTCTGGAATATTGTAAAAAAAAGTTAGAGGATTGGATATCTCTCCCCATTTCTTTAACAGATCGGGTTGTTTTGATCAAGTCCATTCTTTTTCCTAAATTATTTTATATTTTCCAAAATATACCGCTTCCTATCCACAAGACCGATATCTGCAAGTATAATATAGTTTGTACTAGATTTCTATGGAAAGGAACCAAGCCCCGGATTGCCACTCATCAGCTTATGATCTCTAAAATGGCAGCTGGGTTAGCACTTCCGAATATCCAAATTTATAATTTAGTTGCCATGGCAAGATTCGCCATAGATTGGATAACTGAGAAAGAACAAATTACTTCATTCATATGGGAATCCAAACTTGTTGCACCATTTTGTTTAAAAGCATTATTACATTGCCCATTAACTTATTTGCTCTTTAATATTTTTTATGCAGGTATGTTCAAGAATGTTATAGTAGCATGGCAGAAATTATGTTCGGAATTAGGATATTCCCGTATATATTTCGCAATTTTTGCCTATCTGTGGTAATCCCACTTTAAGACCTGGGTTTTAAATAGGATCTTTAAAGCATGGGCCGCAAAAGGCTTGAAATGGATTAGTCAAATACGAGGGGCAGATGGTTACCCTATAACTTATGCAGAATTGGCTAATAAATTTGATCTCTCACCATGCAAATTCTATGCTTACCTCCAGGTGAGGCACTTTCCATATGAACTGATACAAAAATATGGCTTAGACTGGTCATTGGGTGAATTGTATAATAGAATATCTAGTTATTCATCTGGTTTATATACAATTTCCCCCTATACTTATTACTCAACCAAAAAACATCTTGTGTTCAGGTCAACGATATAGTGGCAAAATGGTCAAAAAAAGTTCCCAACATCAATGACCAGACTATAATTGACAGCTTTAAAATAATTGCACAACCTTGACTGCCAACAGCATGGAGGGAATCTCAGATAAAGATTATCCTTATGAGTTATCTTACACCGGAAACTTTATCAAAATGGTATAAAACATTGGTGCCGTGCTCTAGATGTAAGTCAATGCAAGCAGACTTGTTGCATTGTTTTTGGGAATGCCCAAAAATTTCTCAGTTTTGGCAAAAAATCCTATATTGGATGAATGCGGTCTTACATCTAGATCATTACTTAAAACCAAGTGAGATTTTTTCCTCGTTAAATTCCATGGGACTCCGAAAAACTTTAAACTCATAAATACTATTATATTAATTGGCCGCAATCTTATCCTTAATACGTGGAAAGCGAGGGCAGCTCCTAGAATCTCGCGTTTTAAAGATGCTTTGATCACACAATACACGGTAGAACAGTTAAACTTAGCATATCCTTATGAGGAACATCTACGTCCTTTTTTTAGGAAATGGGAAGTTTTTATTTTATTCTCACCAACAACATCTAAAAAAAAAATTGATTGAACCTTCACTCAACTCGGTATTTGTACAAACAAATATATATGCAGGCCACTTCCCCCAATTTTGGTTAGAGGAGAGTGAAGATGATTTATGAAAAGGGCCCCCACCCCTTTTTTTTTCTCTTTTTTTTTTTTTATTGTTTTGGTTTTTTATGTTGTGTCATGTTATGTTTTAAGGTATAAATCCAACAATATGAATACATAAGATGTAGTTGTTGTCACATTAATTTTGTGGCATATTACAATGTGTTACCAGAGTATTCAAGCTATGTTAACTACACATATTTAGGCCAACATTGTGTATGTAATAATACTGAAAAAACCCAATCTGAAGTGTAAAGTAATGTAAAATACAATGCACAAAGTATAAGTATAACAAAACTCATATCTATATTATACTGGGCTTGTGTCTCCTTCACATACAGAGATTACAGAGATCTTACAGTGCTGGAGAGTTCCACCCTTTTTTGATCATTCAGTCCCTGTAAAGTCTGCACTACAATTTCTCTCCAAGCAGGGGAATCTTTGATCATCAGGCCCATAGTCTCAGTATGTACCCTAATCCTCTTCCTAATGGGTTCCTTAGTTCCATGGAATGGTCATCTTACTGCTACAGGATACAAGGACATTTTAGACAATGGGAAACTTCCAACTTTGGGGCAACCGTTTGAGGAAGGCTCTTTCATGTTCCAGAATGATGGTGACCCTTCGTACAAAGTGAGGTCCATGAAGACATGTTTTAAGAGATTGGAGTGAAGCAACTCACATGGCCTGCAGAGAGTCTTAGCCTCAACCCCACTAAACTCCTTTAGGGTTACTTGGAATGCTAATTACAAGAAAGACCTTATCTGACCTTATATATGCTCTTTGGGCTGAATGGGCACAAATTTCCACAATCTTGTGGAAAGTTTGCTTAGAAGAGTGTCAGTTGTTAAAGCCACAAGGGGGATGGGGGACTCCATAAAATGCCCATGATTTTGGAATCAGAAGTCCAACAAGCTGGTCACATGTTTGAATAGTTTTGGTCATACACTGTCAGAAAAAAGGGTACGGTCGGGGTCCGTTTGTGAACACTTAGGGTACAACTGCTGTAGTTGTATCCTCAATGTATCATAATTACACCTTAAGGAACTAATATGTACCATTTAGCGGTAAATAAGGTACAAATATGTTTCCAAATGTCAAAGGGTCCATATCTGTACCATTTAATCTCCCCAAAAAGGTACAATCACTTGTGTGACTAAAAGGTTGAGGGGGGTGGGTGGTTCAAGGCTGCCAAACCCTGCAAGTCCATATAATTTGTGCACCTCAATTATTCATATTCACATAACTGTCAGTCACCCAAAATTAATGCAACATACATGTTGTACAGCAAAATAATTATGTTCAGTTGTTGTTGGTAATATGCAAGAAGTGGGCAAAACAAAATATACTTAAAAGGACAGTCTACACCAGAATTGTTATTGTTTAAAAAGATGGATAATCCCTTTATTACCCATTCCCGAGTTTTGCATAACCAACACAGTTATACTAATATATGTTTTACCTCTGTGATTACCTTGTATCTAAGCCTCTGCAGACTGCCCCCTTATCTCAATGCTTTTGACAGGCATGCAGTTTAGTGCAGTTTAGTGCAGACTCCTAAATAACTACATGGGAGTGAGCATATTGTTATCTATATGATACACATGAACTAGTACTGTCTAACTGTGAAAAACTTTCAAAATGCTCTGAGCTAAGAGGCGTTTTTCAACGGTTTAGAAATCAGGATGAGCCTACCTAGGTTTAGCTTTTGAAAAATACCACCAAGGGAACAAAGCAAATTTAGTGATAGAAGTCACTTGGAAAGTTGTTTAAATTTTCATGCCCTATCTGAATCATGAACGTTTAATTTTGACTAGACTGTCCCTTTAATAACCCATACATTCAATTATACTGTGTTGCTGGTTCTAAATAGCAAACAAGCACTTAACATTTTAATGTTTACATTTAGAGCATCAAGATGTTAACTCTTAAACATAAAGCAAATGTATTAACTAAAATTACAAAGAAAAAAAAATGTTTTAAACTCTATAAAATAAACAAGAGCTGTTTAAGAACCAGTTTTAAAAAAAATAAAATAAAATTGTAACCGTTCCCCAGTCACATACATGGACATTGTGTAACATGCCATAGCGCCATCTGTTGTTTGAAAGTTCCTTGACATGTGTAACACAGCTCCACCATCTATTGGTAGAAGGTTCATCACCAAAATGTGTATTGGGGAAATAGACTAATTTGCATATATTTTGCATAGAGTGACAATTCAATGTATGGTTGTGAGTGTTGTCATTTATCCCTCCCCGAATCCCCCTTCTTTTCGTTAGAGTTATATTTTATTATTATGTTGTTTTCTATATGTTTTCTATATATTTATGTTTTATGTGGCATGTCACCCTAAATTAAATGGGGTATTTTTAGAGTCTAGTACAGAGTGATATAAAACACATTGAGTAGCTCTTTTTTGGAACTGGTTGTTTAGCCTGGCTCAATCAGGTGGTTCTTCAGCAGTTTTTGGAATTGCTACATGGCTACCAGTTAAGTATACAAACTTTGTTTAAAGCTACGGTGTGGCTATTGTAATACTGTCTGAAAAAGTACACATTAAATGAATGCATATTTGAATAATATATAAAAAATTTAATGGAACAACACTTGTAATATGCTTTGTTGAGTACAAATGTGCCATCATGACGTACAAATGGCTTGTCACTGGGGCAGTACCCTTAAAAGGCCAAATTTGCACCATTTTTTAAGGGTACAATATGGTACCATAAAACTGAGGTCCAATCTAGTCACCAAAGGTACATATTTGCCTTTGAAAGGTACAATCTGCAATGGTACAAATTTGTACCCATTTTAAAGGGTACAGCAGGTGTACCTTTGAGGGTACTGCCTCAGTGACAAGCTGTTGTACCCCTAAAAGGTACAATTTTTGCACATTTTTTCTGACAGTGTATGATGTATATAATAATTTGTATAGACAGAAGAAAAACAACTAAACTTTTTATGAAGCATGATAAAACTACTTAAAGGGACAGTCTACACCAGAATTGTTATTGTTTTAAAAGATAGATAATCCCTTTATTACCCATTTCCCAGTTTTGCATAACCAACACAGTTAAAATAATATACTTTTAACCTCTGTGATTATCTTGTATCTAAGCCTCTGCAAACTGCCCCTTTTTTCAGTTCTTTTGACAGACTTGCAGTCTAGCCAATCAGTGCCTGCTCCCAGATAACTTCTCGTGCACGAGCATAGTGTTATCTATATGAAATACGTGAACTAACACCCTCTAGTGGTGAAAAACTGTTAAAATGCAATCTGAAAGAGGTGGGCTTCAAGGTCTAAGGAATTAGCATATGAACCTCCTAGGTTTAGCTTTCAACTAAGAATACCAAGAGAACAAAGCAAAATTGGTAATAAAAGTAAATTGGAAAATTGTTTAAAATGACATGCTCTATCTGAATCATGAAAGTTTTTTTTGGCCTAGACTGTCCCTTTAAAATGTAAATAAATAATTTATTACCTTAGAAAGTTTTTAATTTCTTACTCTTAGAAAAAACATCCTAATATGTATTGTTAAAATGTAACTATCAAGAGAAATACTCCCATAAAAATATACTTTATCTTGGTTTCTTTAGTAAAAACATTCTAATATGTATTGTTAAAATGTAACTATTAAGAGAAATACTCCCATAAAAATATACCTTATCTTGTTTTGTTTTAGTATTATTATGTATTATAGTTGAATGCTAATGAAGCTATAGTTTAACTGAGTGCATTTGTAAGAAATTTGGCAGTTTTAGTTCTCATATGGACAAAAAGTTGTAGAAAATTAATTAATTTTTTTCTTAAATCTAGGCAAGGAATTTTTTAAGACAATGCTACAGGGGAAATGGCTGCACCTGTTTACACCATGCAGATTCACTATGCAGATTAGTAGCTGAAGGATAATTGTTCTGAATACTCTAAGATCCAGTAAACGAAAGAAACAAATAGCCAATCAGCACCAAAAGTGCTGAGGTTACACATTGCATTACAGTGATCTTGTGGGATTTCGTCATAATCTTTTGAGATTTCATAGTAACAGACTGATTGTTCAATGATAAAAAATCAGACTACTTAGTTTATATATCCCCAACTTGTGTATTTATTTAAACTAGCGGGGGCCTTGACGTTTTTTTTTACAAACATACATATATATTTTATGTTAAAATAGTGACAAAAGAAAATTGTATGTTCTATCTGAATCATAAAATAAAATTTTGGGGTTTACTATCCCTTTAATAAATATGCGATCAAGAAAAACAAAAAGAACAAATCCTACAAGGTATACACAAAACTAATGCCCAGTACCTACTTTTTAATGCAACTAACTGGAACCTCAGCTTTAGGTATAAGTGCTTGGCAAGTCACAAAGCAGCACAGAAAATAAATGGCAGCACTGCTGACATTATTTCACTAAAATTAAAATAAGCAAAAAAATTAAATAATTGCAGGATATGTAAAACAAAATCCAATCACTCAAACATATTTTACGCCATGTATTTCCGCTACTTATGCGTATTATAACATGACAGCCTATAACAATAATTATCTGCATCATTTTAACATGTATTTCCTATATGTGTTCCTACCTAGTCAAGGCAATCAGTTATATAGGATTTTATAAATATCTACTCATCGTTTTATTGTTTTCTATTGTGCGATGTTTAACATGTAGAGTGATTAAGGAAGTGAACTAGATTTATGCAGTGTGAGAATGAAGTAACTATGTGCACTATTATCATTTAGCCTTTTCTCATTCTCTTGGTATCATTTGTTGAAGGAGCAGCAATGCACTACTGGTTTCAAACTGAACACATGGGTGAGACAGTGACAATCGGTAAATATATGCAGTCACTTAGCAGCTAGATCTAGTTTCTTTGCTGATCCTGAGCTTTCCTAGATAAACCTTTCAACAAAGGATAACAAGAGAGAGAGAAGCAAATTAAATAATATAAGTAAATTGGAAAGTTGTTTAAAATTGTATGCTCTGTCTAAATCACTAAAATCTATTTATGATTTTACTGTTTCTTTAAGAAACAGTGATACTTTACAATTAACCTTGACTAATCCAACCAAGGAGATTGACAAACCATGGTCTCCTCCAGTTGCATGTGCAATGATAAAGGCAAGCAGAGTGATGATGTTCGCTAGCAAGATCACAGTGGGACAGGTTCCCTGGTTTAGAGCCTTGTCTGACTGAACAAAGCAAAATGGAGGCCAATATATATATATATATATATATATATATATATATATATATATATATATATATATATATATATATATATATATATATATATATATATATATATATATATATATATGTGAATTGTGTTGTTCAACAGTTGATATAGTTCAGTTCTATCTTTAATGTAATATTGTGTAAAAAAACTGAATGATATATATTGACCCTTGTGTAGGAATCTAAACTATATTTTTAACTTTAGCATTTTTCTTTTAAAAATATTCTTTCTTTCATGTTATTGGCAAGAGTCCATGAGCTAGTGACATATGGGATATACAATCCTACCAGGAGGGGCAAAGTTTCCCAAACCTCAAAATGCCTATAAATACACCCCTCACCACACCCACAATTCAGTTTTACAAACTTTGCCTCCTATGGAGGTGGTGAAGTAAGTTTGTGCTAAGATTTCTACGTTGATATGCGCTTCTCAGCATTGTTGAAGCCCGATTCCTCTCAGAGTACAGCGAATGTCAGAGGGACGTGAAGGGAGTATCACTTATTTGAATACAATGATTTCCCTAATGGGGGTCTATTTCATAGGTTCTCTGTTATCGGTCGTAGAGATTCATCTCCTACCTCCCTTTTCAGATCAATTTACCATTACCTCTACTAATAACTGTTTTAGTACTGGTTTGGCTATCTGCTATATATGGATGGGTGTCTTTTGGTAAGTATGTTTTCATTACTTAAGACACTCTCAGCTATGGTTTGGCACTTTATGCATTTATATAAAGTTCTAAATATATGTATTGTACTTATATTTGCCATGAGTCAGGTTCATGTATTTCCTTCTGCAGACTGTCAGTTTCATATTTGGGAATATAAACATTTTAAGAAATGTATTTCTTACCTGGGGTTTAGTCTTTTTTCAAATTGACTACTTCTTGCAATTGCGGGTATTAGGCCGCGGGGGCATCAAATGGTAAACTTTATTGCGTCATTTTTGGCGTGAAAAAATATGTTTATGACGCAACTTCGTTATTTCCGGCGTCATATGTGACACCAAGACTTTTCACACTGCAGCGTCATCAGTGACGCGAGTGTGTCATTTCCGGTTATTTTTTGGCACCAAAAAAGTTTACGTTACGTTGTGCGTCATACTTTTTCATTATTTCAATACCCCTTGTAGGTTTGCCTCTTGCCTTTTTTCTCTATCAGAGGCCTATGCATTTTTTCCCATTCCTGAAACTGTCATATAGGGAAATAGATAATTTTGCTTTATATGTTGTTTTTTCTCTTACATTGTGCAAGATGTCCCAATCTGATCCTGTCTCAGAAGTTTCTGCTGGAACATTGCTGCCTGACATGTTGTAAAATTGTAGAAATTATTCCACCGAATGTCATTTGTCATAGTTGTCATGATAAACTTTTACATGCAGATAGTGTTTCCATCAGTAATAGTACATTGCCAGTTGCAGTTCCTTCAACTTCTAATGTGCATGATATACCTGTAAATTTTAAAGAATTTGTTTCTGATTCTATTCTGAAGGCTTTGTCCGCATTTCCACCTAATAATAAACGTAAAAGGTCTTTTAAAACTTCTAATTTAGCTGATGAAATTTCAAATGACTAACAACATAATAATTTATCCTCTTCTGATGAGGATCTATCTGATTCAGAAGATCCTTCCTCAGACATTGAAACTGACAAATCTACTTATTTATTTAAAATAGAGTATATGCATTCTTTATTAAAAGAAGTGTTAATTACTTTGGATATTGAGGTAACCAGTCCTATTGACGTTCAGTCTAATAAACATTTAAATGCTGTTTTTAAACCTCCTGTGGTTTCTCCAGGGGTTTTTACTATTCCTGAGGCTATTTCTGATATGATTTCTAAGGAATGGAATAAGCCATGTACTTCTTTTATTCCTTCTTCAAGGTTTAAAAAATTGTATCCTTTACCAGCAAAATCTATAGAGTTTTGGGAAAAAATTGTTGATGGGGCTATTTCTACTCTTGCTAAACGTACCACTATTCCTATGGAAGATAGTACTTCCTTTAAGGATCCTTTAGATAGGAAGATTGAATCCTATCTAAGGAAGGCCTATTTATATTCAGGTCATCTTCTCAGACCTGCTATTTCTTTGGCTGATGTTGCGGCTGCATCAACTTTCTGGTTGGAGAATTTAGCGCAACATGAATTGGATTCTGACATATCTAGCATTATTCGCTTACTGCAGCATGCTAATCATTTTATTTGAGAATAGTACTAGAGAGCGCAGGAAGATACACCAAACTCCTAAAAATACCTATGGGTCCCCAACTAGGTAGCAGAAATGAACATATGAGTGAAAAATAGATAGGAGCGCTAAAAGCTAAAGGTGATAAGTTATATTACTGTGAGACTTATTAGAGAGAGAAAATAAACAAAGTAGATGAATGTCTAAAGAAACATAGATTTATTCACATTAAGTGATATAAAAATGTAAAAACGGACGTCTCCGTAAATAAAAACAATTTCTACAATTAAGTTGCCATCACTTAATATAAGACTAGACTTGCAATATAAATGACTATTCTCATACTATAAATCTGTGATCATATACAAAAGCAAATATGTGTTTGCTGGCAGTAAAGAAAATTAAAAAAATGTAGATCACTCTAGTGCGGTCAAATAGAAAATGTTTATCCAAATAGCATATATATTAGGTAGATACAAATCTGTGATATATAAAAGCAAATGTGTATGCTGGCGATGAAAAAAAATAAGTATATAACACTCAAGTGTGATCAGATAAAAATAGCATATATTTAAAAACACATATTTTCACAAACATACATAAGGGACGTCTCCCTTCAATTAGAACAATGTAGCTAAAATGCCTATTATCAGGGAAAGTGGGCCACAATCTGTGTTCTTTTAATAGGACTCTTATCTCGAAAATGTTTTTTAACAGAAAAATAGGAAAATAGGATATGAGTCCCAGCGGTTTCCAAATAATGTGGGGAACTGATTTATTAAGGCAGTTTATATAGGTGTAAATATAGTTAATAAGGTACCTTATTGATGCAGTGTTTCCTTTAAGCAGTGTTGCGTTAAGCTTTTAATGAAAAAAAAGAGATGGTATACCTTCAGCTAGGGTGATATTTCTTCTCTGCTTCCAAACAGCGATCTGTATGGAGTGTATGTCAGCTAGCTCCCAGTGGTGCAGAGATGGAAGATTTGCCTTATTTATGTAGTGTTTCCTTTAAACAGCGCTGTTTTAAGCTTTTAACAAAAAGAGAAAAATGGTATACCTTCAGCTGAGATGATATTTCTTTCCTGCTTCCAAGCAGCGATCTGTTTGAAGCGTATATCAGCTAGCTCCCAGTGGTGCAGAGATGAGAGTTTTACCTTCACAGAAATATGAACATCATTCAAATGGATGCAATTGTGAATATACCTTCTAGGCGTTCTATTTCACAGTCCTTGGTAATGGAAGTAACAGGCGACAGTGTAACAACTGTATGTGCAAATGTAGCACTCTGTGAATGGTGGTCTTCAGATCAAAGGTGTATACCACTAGTAGTGGTGTGATCGTTCATACAGCAATTCCTGAACGATACTTGGAGAGCTGGGTGCTCAGTTTGTGGTAGTGAGGCTGTTTAGCAAACAGCTAAAAATTTGGATTCCAAAATCAGTAGTAAAAGCTGACTGTGATGCAATCAGTAGTTCAGAGCAAAGTTAGGATTGTTCCTGGTCAACGTGTTTCACCAGGGATTTATCTAGACATTTCTAACAATTCTAACAACATTAGTAGATAAATTGTTGTCCCTTCCTTATGTCCCAATCCTAAGAATTATTTGGAGAGATCCTTACATTTTTTGGATGTGGTAAGAGCTTTGAAATATTATGTGGAAGCTACTAAAGATTTCAGGAAGACTTCCAGTCTATTTGTTTTATTTTCTGGTCCTAGGAAAGGTCAGAAGGCTTCTGCTATTTCCTTGGCTTATTGGTTGAAACTTTTGATTCCTCAAGCTTATTTGGAGTCGAGTCAGGCCCCACCTCAGAGAATTATAGCTCATTCTACTTGATTGGTCTCCACTTCGTGGGCTTTTAAGAATGAAGCTCCAGTTGATCAGATTTGCAAAGCAGCAACTTGGTCCTCTTTGCATACATTTACTAAATTCTACCGTTCTGATATATTTACTTCTTCGGAAGCAGTTTTTGGTAGAAAAGTTCTTCAAGTAGTAAGAAGTGAAGTGAACTTGTGCATATTTTTTGGAGGTTGGTTAGGATCTCTGTTTGGATACAGCTTGGGGATTACCTTAGCGCTTGTACACACACCCTTTTTCACTATAGAAAAGTTCTTCAGGCAGCTGTTTCAGTTTGATTCTTCTGCTTTTGATTTAAGTTTTTTCTTTCAATTATGAAAATAAACTTATTTTTTTGGGTTGTGGATTAATTTTTTCAGCGGAATATGGCTGTTTTTATTTTTATTCCCTCCCTCTCTAGTGACTCTTGAGTGGAAGATCCACATCTTGGGTATTGATATCCCATATGTCACTAGCTCATGGACTCTTGCCAATTACATGAAAGAAAACATAATTTATGTAAGAACTTACCTGATAAATTAATTTCTTTCATATTGGCAAGAGTCCATGAGGCCCACCCTTTTTATGGTGGTTATGATTTTTTGTATAAAGCACAATTATTTCCAAATTTCCTTTGTTGATGCTTTCTACTCCTTTCTTATCACCCCACTGCTTGGCTATTCGTTAAACTGAATTGTGGGTGTGGTGAGGGGTCTATTTATAGGCATTTTGAGGTTTGGGAAACTTTGCCCCTCCTGGTAGGATTGTATATCCCATATGTCACTAGCTCATGAACTCTTGCCAATATGAAAGAAATTAATTTATCAGGTAAGTTCTTACATAAATTATGTTTTTTTTTATATTTGATTATAGTTATTATTTCCAATTCTCTTACAGCATTAGCCAGACACATATAATTATATTTTGATCTATTTTCTGGCATAGAGAGGGTATTTTCTATCAATAGCTGATTTGCTTTTTTATCGAATGAGTTAGGTAACTCTTTTTTTTCCCACAATGCATTTTATTGGATATCCAGTTTTCTATTTGCTATATTAAATTGTAAAAGCTTTACTTGCTTTTCGAAAAAGTCTTTCATTTGGTCTGATAATATCCTTTTGCATATTACCATTCATAAAACCTCAGCCTTTAAATCAAATCAGTTTAGTCACTCCACACCTATCAGTCAATTCATTTAAAACCAAGGGATTAAGAGGCCAACTGTAATGTGGAATGCAATGTTGAATGCATTGCTGACAAATTGATATTACCATCTGGTACTCCAACCAGGTGCACTGCTCTTTGATGAAATATATCATTGTTACCTCAAAAAAATGAACTTGAACAAAAAAAAAAGTTAAGAATATTTTAGTCTTTTTTTTGTCTGTTTTCAAACTCAAATTCAAATTACATTAAAGGGACATGAAACCCACATTTTTTTTCAGGATTTAGAAAGAACATGTAATTTTAAACAACTTTCTAATTTACTTCTATTATCTAATTTGCTTAATTCTCTTGTTATACTTTGCTGAAAAACATATCTAGATAGGTTCAGTAGCTGCTGATTGGTTGCTGCCCATAGATACCTTGTGTGATTGGCTCATCCATATACATTGCTATTTCTTCAGCAAAGGATAGCTAAAGAATGAAGAAAATGAAATAATAGAAGTAAATTAGTATGTTGTTTAAAATTATATTCTCTATCTGAATCATGAAAGAAAATGTTTGGGTTTAGTATCCCTTTAATGGTAAAATCATATTTTCAAAAGCATTTTTTTTCCTACTAGTATGATAATCACTGTGCTATCTTGTACTTAGAAATGATTTTTAGAAATACAGGAACACTTTATGAAGATTTTGGGCGCCATGTACTAAGGCGTCAATTTTTTCGCACAGACCGTATCAAAATAACCCGCCGGCATTCGCACCATGCGGATGGCACTTCGTTACATAAATGTACTAAAAACCAAGCCGTAAAATTTCGCGTCTATTGTGTGTCGAAGACAATCGGATTATTGATAACTTTGAAGCTTCGTTCGGCGCGAAAGAGCAAAGTTAAGAAGCAGTCTGCGACCTGATTGGTTTAGTTCTTTACCCACGTGACGATCTAGGTGTCATAATCGCCAGACAAGCGGCAACGTCTGGCTGCTGACATGTATAAGAATGTGCATTTTCCCAGAAATCTTAGAATATTGTTTATTTACACAGCTTGGAATGAACCGGTGGCAAAAAAGTGTAAGGCTGCCAACAGTTTTAATAGTCCGGGTATGGCTTGTGAACGCGCTGTCATTGGTTCAAGGTATTCTGCTATTTCATTGTAAAGTTGCATAATAGCTTCTCTGTCCAAACGGAATCTCTGGATAATCTCTCGATCAGAAATGCTTTCCAAACCCATACGTGGAAGGAAAACTCTAGGGACTCTAATTCTTCTACCTCTCCTTCTCTGCAAGTTGTTAACCGGTGCCTGTATAGCCCTTCTTCCTCGTAATTGAATTAATCGGAAAAGAAACATGTGTAAAACTGTCTCCATCTTCATTCAGTGATCCAAAAACCAATAATGCTACAATAGTAGTCTAGTCCTTTCACTTAAGTACTTCTACCTGGCGTCAGGTTGATACCCCCTATAGTTTTCTATTGTATTCGCTACCTAAATGGTCGCGAAGCAAATCACGCGAAGTTACAGTGAAAGTTGGAGCGGGCGGATTAGTTGTAACATTCATAATTTCCGATTACAGCGAATTTACGTGCGATTGAACATGTAGTAAGTGGAAAAAGGCTTCGGAACGATGAGTTGAGTAAAATTACGATCGCTGATGAAAATAGTGGTTTTTCGAGCAGATCGCAGATTGATACATACGAGAAGCAGATCGTGAGCGAATTTTGACGCGGAAATACAGACGGACGGTCACTTCGAAGCTTAGTACATGGCGCCCTTTGGCCTTATTTAAAATGCTTCTTTATGAGACTTTTTTTTAATCTAGGCTTATAGACTATGGTATGTAACATCTTTATAGTGTGTTGTATACATTAGCACTAAAGTACTGCATTGCAAAATACAGTATCTTAAAAAATAAAGTGTTTAAAAAAACTGTTATTTTGTAATTAAAATATGGATAGTTCTGCAGTAATTGGACGGTGCTTTTTAAAGCTTCCTAAGTATTGTGTATCAGCTTTGATTAAAGGGAAATGAAACCCATGCAATTTTAAACAACTTTTCAGTTTACTTCTATTATCGAATTTGCTTAATTCTTTTGGTATCATTTGTAGAAGGAGCAGCAATGCACCACTGATTTCTAACAGAACACATGGGTGAGACAATGACAATCAATATATATATCCAGCCACCAATCAGCAGCAGGAAGCTTAGTTTCTTCGCTGCTCTTGAGCTTACCTAGATAAAACTTTCAGCAAAGGTTAGCAAGAGAAGGAAGCAAATTAAATAATAGAAGTAAATTAAAAAGTTGTTTAAATTGCATGCTCTTTCTGAATCATGAATGACGTTTTTTTGGGTTTCATGTCCCTTTAAGCAATTACTGTGTAGAATGTTGCAGTGCCAATTTTCTACATCCTTCAGCCTCTCAGAATCAGCAGAAAAAGCAGTTTTATTTTGTGATTCAGACAGAGCATATCATTTCTTAATTTTTTTTTAATGTTTACTGTTATCAAATTTGCTTTGTTACCATGGTATTCTTAGTTGAAGAGATACCTAGGTAGGTAGTATGCACATTTTTTTTATTAAATGTGCACTACATGGCAGGAAAAAGTGCTTGCTTTCCTGTTTTTCAACAAGCGATACCAAGAAAACAGAACATTTGAGAACAAAAATAGAAAATTCCAAAGTTGTTTAAAATTAATAGTAAAATTACATGCTCTGGGGACGATTTATCAAATGTCGGGCGGACATCGCTAAATGCTGACAGCATGTGCTGTCGCCATTTATAATTGCACAAGCATTTCATAAGACTGCTGAAATGCTTAAGACTGCTGCTTCCGAACTTCTGTTTCTGGGGAGCCAGAAGGCTCACGCAGAAAATGCTTGAGAAATGTACCCCTTTATCTGAATCATAAAAAGAAAAGATGTAGGAGGCGGGGCGAGCGGCTGACAAAGATGGTCGCACTTCATTGAAGCTCTCTAAGGCCTAGATTTGGAGTTCGGCGGTAAAAGGGCTGCTAACGCTCCGCGGGCTTTTTTCTGGCCGCACCATAAATTTAACTCTGGTATCGAGAGTTTAATCAAATGCTGCGTTAGGCTCCAAAAAAGGAGCGTAGAGCATTTTTACCGCAAATGCAACTCTCGATACCAGAGTTGCTTACGGACGCGGCCGGCCTCAAAAACGTGCTCGTGCACGATTCCCCCATAGGAAACAATGGGGCTGTTTGAGCTGAAAAAAAACCTAACACCTGCAAAAAAGCAGCGTTCAGCTCCTAACGCAGCCCCATTGTTTCCTATGGGGAAACACTTCCTACGTCTGCACCTAACACTCTAACATGTACCCCGAGTCTAAACACCCCTAACCTTACACTTATTAACCCCTAATCTGCCGCCCCCGCTATCGCTGACCCCTGCATATTTTTTTAAACCCCTAATCTGCCGCTCCGTAAACCGCCGCCACCTACGTTATCCCTATGTACCCCTAATCTGCTACCCCTAACACCGCCGACCCCTATATTATATTTATTAACCCCTAACCTGCCCCCCACAACGTCGCCGACACCTGCCTACACTTATTAACCCCTAATCTGCCGAGCGGACCTGAGCGCTACTATAATAAATGTATTAACCCCTAATCCGCCTCACTAACCCTATCATAAATAGTATTAACCCCTAATCTGCCCTCCCTAACATCGCCGACACCTAACTTCAATTATTAACCCCTAATCTGCCGACCGGAGCTCACCGCTATTCTAATAAATGTATTAACCCCTAAAGCTAAGTCTAACCCTAACACTAACACCCCCCTAAGTTAAATATAATTTAAATCTAACGAAATAAATTAACTCTTATTAAATAAATTATTCCTATTTAAAGCTAAATACTTACCTGTAAAATAAATCCTAATATAGCTACAATATAAATTATAATTATATTATAGCTATTTTAGGATTAATATTTATTTTACAGGCAACTTTGTAATTATTTTAACCAGGTACAATAGCTATTAAATAGTTAAGAACTATTTAATAGTTACCTAGTTAAAATAATAACAAATTTACCTGTAAAATAAATCCTAACCTAAGTTATAATTAAACCTAACACTACCCTATCAATAAAATAATTAAATAAACTACCTACAATTACCTACAATTAACCTAACACTACACTATCAATAAATTAATTAAACACAATTCCTACAAATAAATACAATTAAATAAACTATCTAAAGTACAAAAAATAAAAAAGAACTAAGTTACAGAAAATAAAAAAATATTTACAAACATAAGAAAAATATTACAACAATTTTAAACTAATTACACCTACTCTAAGCCCCCTAATAAAATAACAAAGCCCCCCAAAATAAAAAATTCCCTACCCTATTCTAAATTAAAAAAGTTACAAGCTCTTTTACCTTACCAGCCCTGAACAGGGCCCTTTGCGGGGCATGCCCCAAGAATTTCAGCTCTTTTGCCTGTAAAAAAAAACATACAATACCCCCCCCCCAACATTACAACCCACCACCCACATACCCCTAATCTAACCCAAACCCCCTTAAAGAAACCTAACACTAAGCCCCTGAAGATCTTCCTACCTTGTCTTCACCATACCAGGTTCACCGATCCGTCCTGGCTCCAACATCTTCATCCAACCCAAGCGGGGGTTGGCGATCCATAATCCGGTCCAGAAGAGGCTCCAAAGTCTTCCTCCTATCCGGCAAGAAGAGGACATCCGGACCGGCAAACATCTTCTCCAAGCGGCATCTTCGATCTTCTTCCATCCGGAGCGAAGCGGCAGGATCCTGAAGACATCCAGCGCGGAACATCCATCCGGACCGACGACTGAACGACGAATGACTGTTCCTTTAAGGGACGTCATCCAAGATGGCGTCCCTCGAATTCCGATTGGCTGATAGGATTCTATCAGCCAATCGGAATTAAGGTAGGAATTTTCTGATTGGCTGATGGAATCAGCCAATCAGAATCTAGTTCAATCCGATTGGCCGATCCAATCAGCCAATCAGATTGAGCTCGCATTCTATTGGCTGATCGGAACAGCCAATAGAATGCGAGCTCAATCTGATTGGCTGATTGGATCAGCCAATCGGATTGAACTTGATTCTGATTGGCTGATTCCATCAGCCAATCAGAAAATTCCTACCTTAATTCCGATTGGCTGATAGAATCCTATCAGCCAATCGGAATTCGAGGGACGCCATCTTGGATGACGTCCCTTAAAGGAACAGTCATTCGTCGTTCAGTCGTCGGTCCGGATGGATGTTCCGCGCTGGATGTCTTCAGGATCCTGCCGCTTCGCTCCGGATGGAAGAAGATCGAAGATGCCGCTTGGAGAAGATGTTTGCCGGTCCGGATGTCCTCTTCTTGCCGGATAGGAGGAAGACTTTGGAGCCTCTTCTGGACCGGATTATGGATCGCCAACCCCCGCTTGGGTTGGATGAAGATGTTGGAGCCAGGACGGATCGGTGAACCTGGTATGGTGAAGACAAGGTAGGAAGATCTTCAGGGGCTTAGTGTTAGGTTTCTTTAAGGGGGTTTGGGTTAGATTAGGGGTATGTGGGTGGTGGGTTGTAATGTTGGGGGGGGGTATTGTATGGTTTTTTTTACAGGCAAAAGAGCTGAAATTCTTGGGGCATGCCCCGCAAAGGGCCCTGTTCAGGGCTGGTAAGGTAAAAGAGCTTGTAACTTTTTTAATTTAGAATAGGGTAGGGAATTTTTTATTTTGGGGGTCTTTGTTATTTTATTAGGGGGCTTAGAGTAGGTGTAATTAGTTTAAAATTGTTGTAATATTTTTCTTATGTTTGTAAATATTTTTTTATTTTCTGTAACTTAGTTCTTTTTTATTTTTTGTACTTTAGCTAGTTTATTTAATTGTATTTATTTGTAGGAATTGTGTTTAATTAATTTATTGATAGTGTAGTGTTAGGTTAATTGTAGGTAATTGTAGGTAGTTTATTTAATTATTTTATTGATAGGGTAGTGTTAGTTTTAATTATAACTTAGGTTAGGATTTATTTTACAGGTAAATTTGTTATTATTTTAACTAGGTAACTATTAAATAGTTCTTAACTATTTAATAGCTATTGTACCTGGTTAAAATAATTACAAAGTTGCCTGTAAAATAAATATAAATCCTAAAATAGCTATAATATAAATATAATTTATATTGTAGCTATATTAGGATTTATTTTACAGGTAAGTATTTAGCTTTAAATAGGAATAATTTATTTAATAAGAGTTAATTTATTTCGTTAGATTTAAATTATATTTAACTTAGGGGGTGTTAGTGTTAGGGTTAGACTTAGCTTTAGGGGTTAATACATTTATTAGAATAGCGGTGAGCTCCGGTCGGCAGATTAGGGGTTAATAATTGAAGTTAGGTGTCGGCGATGTTAGGGAGGGCAGATTAGGGGTTAATACTATTTATGATAGGGTTAGTGAGGCGGGTTAGGGGTTAATAACTTTATTATAGTAGCGCTCAGGTCCGCTCGGCAGATTAGGGGTTAATAAGTGTAGGCAGGTGTCGGCGACGTTGAGGGGGGCAGATTAGGGGTTAATAAATATAATATAGGGGTCGGCGATGTTAGGGGTAGCAGATTAGGGGTACATAGGGATAACGTAGGTGGCGGCGATTTGCGGTCGGAAGATTAGGGGTTAATTATTTTAAGTAGCTTGCGGCGACGTTGTGGGGGGCAAGTTAGGGGTTAAGAAATATAATATAGGGGTCGGCGGGGTTAGGGGCAGCAGATTAGGGGTACATAAGTATAACGTAGGTGGCGGTCGGCAGATTAGGGGTTAAAAATTTTAATCGAGTGGCGGCGATGTGTGGGGAGCTCGGTTTAGGGGTACATAGGTAGTTTATGGGTGTTAGTGTACTTTAGGGTACAGTAGTTAAGAGCTTTATGAACCGGCGTTAGCCAGAAAGCTCTTAACTCCTGCTATTTTCAGGCGGCTGGAATCTTGTCGTTAGAGCTCTAACGCTCACTTCAGAAACGACTCTAAATACCAGCGTTAGAAAGATCCCATTGAAAAGATAGGCTACGCAAATGGCGTAGGGGGATCTGCGGTATGGAAAAGTCGCGGCTGAAAAGTGAGCGTTAGACCCTTTAATCACTGACTCCAAATACCAGCGGGGGCCCAAAACCAGCGTTAGGAGCCTCTAACGCTGGTTTTCACGGCTACCGCCGAACTCCAAATCTAGGCCTTAGTGAGTTGGACATATAAGTATGCAACAACAGCATTTTGGAAAATATCTCTATGTAGAACCTATATATTTGCTCCGGAACACCCGGTGAACACCCTGCACCGAATATGACAAGAAAAGTTTGGATTTAAAGGTGATGCCTAGACCGCTACTGCGACAGCCATGCTGGTTTGATGCTGCGTCACAGAACTTAGCAGACTCAGGGATCTGTGAAAATAACTACCTTTGCCAAGCACACATAGGAATCTTCTATAAGCTCTCTAAACGAGTTGGACATATAAGTATGCAACAACAGCATTTTGGGAGATATCTCTATGTAGAGCCTATATATCTGCTCCGGAACACCCGGTGAACACCCTGAACCGACTATGACAAGAAAAGTTTGGATTTAAAGGTGATACCTAGACCGCTACTGTGACAGCCATGCTGGTTTGATGCTGCGTCACAGAACTTTGCAGACTCTGGGATCTGTGTAAGTAACTATCTTTGCCAAGCCCACACAGAAATCTTCTATCAATTGATTATTCACTGTATCTTGTATTACGGGACATTTGCACTTCAAAAAAAGAAGCCGTTAAACAGCTACACATTTATGTTATACACTCACTTGGAATATTATTCACACTCCCCCTCCCTTTCCCACTGCTCCTGGTAGCAGTGGGTCATATCCATTGCCCTTCTCCGTAATCGCTCTGTGAGAGCAAAATCCCTGGGGAGCTGTGTCTTATTAGAGCTAAGTGCAGGCTGTTCTCTAAACACTGGCACCTCCAATCATCTTTTTACCCCTCAATAATGTCACAAAGAAAATTAACACGGAGCGATAAATCTCAGAAAACGGTCCCTGCATCACAGGGTGCAATGAGCTCCTTTTTCAAGCAGACAGATAAACAGAGATCTAACAAGGATCCAGAACCTCTACAAATACCTCAAGATGAAAGCTCTTGTGAGGCTACAGATGCAACAACGGAAGAACAAGCACAAAGTATTGAAATAGTAAAAGATGACATTATCACTTATGGAGCTATGGAAGCCCTAATTGAACAAGTTAAAGCGTGCATTAAAACTGAATGCGCGGACCTAAAGAAACACATTTCTGACCTTCGCTATAGAGTGGATACGTTGGTAGAACATGAGTATATTGCAGCTCAAAAAATAGCTAACCTTTCTACAAAAGCCTTTCAACACCACCAACGTATGGTAGAATTAGAAGACAAATTAGACGATCTGGAGAATCGCTCTAGAAGAAGCAACTTAAGATTCAGAGGAATTCCTGAAACGGTTCTCTGGGCAGAAATCCAGGGCTATCTACATTCATTATTTGCAGATTTACTGAAAAATAATTCTGATGATCCTCCTGAAATCATCCTCGATAGGGCCCACAGATCACTCCGCCCTAAGCCCCCTGAAGGTTCGCCCCCCCGAGATGTAATTGTACATTTCCAGAACTTCCAGCATAGGGAGCTTATCTACAGCCACTCCAGAAAACAACTGGCTTTCATGTTCCAAGGTCAGCGTATACAAGTATTTCAAGACCTCTCAGCTCGTACACTTCAAAAGAGAAAAGATACTTCATTCTTGACCTCCGATCTACGCTCCCTAAAAATCCCGTATAGGTGGGGTTTCCCAACCTCGATCATTGCGGTCCAGAATGGAAGAAAATTTGAGTGTCTCTTTCCACCAGACGCTGAACAGTTCTGTCAACAGCTGGGATTACCTCCCCCAGATTTGGCTGATTCCTCCATTCAATCATCAGCACCAGCTAAACAAGAACCCCCCAAACCTCAGAGACGTCCTTGGCAGGACTCTACAATGAAGCAGAATAAAAGAAGACAACTTAACCCTGTCAATACAGCCGATGATCCACCTTGAGAAAGGACACGTAAATATATAATCTGATTGTTAATAACTTTACTCTATTAACTTGATATTCCTTTCTCCCAGGTTTTACAGAGACTTTGACTAGAGACTTTTTGGACTATTTGTTTCAAGATTTTGCTGTTGTGAGAAATAACTGCTCTTATTATAGTTTTCTAGGTTGCTGGGACTCAGCTAGAACTGTTATGGTTACGGATCTGTTGAATGTTTTCTTATCTGTTTCACTTCACCTTTTGTGAAATGGCAAATTCCATAGCATGTCTTTTGTTATTTGTTATATGCTGATCATTGCAAAGTTACACTAGTTTATTTTGTGTATGTTTGAAGTGTTTACTCCAAACAATCCCATTATCAAAACAAAGATAATACCTCCTTTTTTATGTGTCTATACACCATATACCCGTGGCGTATGCCCCCTAATGTGATAACTGAAGATACACCCTATAACTTTTTCAATGTGGTCCAGATATTCTCACGATCCCGCACGTGACTAATATACTGTATACCGTGACCTTCCTAACAACCCTCCCCCTTATATCATGCTTTCTAGTTAAAGGACCAGTCAAGACATTAGATTTGCATAATCAACACATGCAAGATAACAAGACAATACAATAGCACTTAGTCTGAACTTCAAATGAGTAGTAGATTTTTTTATAACAAATTTGAAAGTTATGTATATTTCCACTCCCCTTGTACCATGTGATAGCAATCAGCCAATCACAAATGCATATACGTATAGTCTGTGAATTCTTGCACATGCTCAGTAGGATCTGGTGACTCAAAAATTGTAATTATAAAAGACTGTGCACATTTTTTTAATGGAAGTAAATTGGAAAGTTGTTTAAAATTACATGCTGTATCTGAATCATGAAAATTTTATTTAACCTGAGTGTCCCTTTAAGATCAAACCTGATGAAAAACAGGGCAGCACAACTCCATACTGTAGATATAGTTACATTTACCGGTACAAACCTATATGGACCTTTATTTAGACCCTACATAAGTCAATCTGAGAAATGCTGTAGTCACAATACTCTCACTTTCACTCAGCCAGCATCGACGCACGTAACGCTTAATATAATAGTACATTTACCTCATAGTCAAGTTGCCGTACCGTACTTCAAAGTCTCCAATTGCTCAAATGCCTGCCCGGGGTTAAAACAAAATTCAGATTCTGTGTCCTTATGTTATTGCATATTATCTTTGAATATCTGCTCTATAAATGAGTTGAACGAAGTTGCTTTATTCCATTTGTTGTATTTTAGCTATAAGACACTACTACCTCAGTTAGATGTCATAATTGAGATGTGGCCGTATTGTTAAAGGTTCACAAATATCATAGAACTGTTTAACCCTCTTGCTGCTCCAATCTCACTTCTTGTAGATTCCATGTCCAACTGGCCTAACAGCCTCTTTTTTACTTTTGCCTGTGTTATACTTACACCAGAGCCTACACTTAAACTTTCTATACCAGATTAAACCAAATCTGGTCTACTCTTTAACCTTCTTTCTGAAATCTCAATCCTCCTATCTACACAACCCCTTCTCAACTTCCCCACACTTACTACTGGTTTTTCTTGTTGTCATTTCATAATATATAGTACTGACAATGAAGCCACAGAATTTTGATGGGTCATTCACTATTGCCACTCAAAATGTAAAAGGTTTCCTTTCGGCAGAAAAGAGGTCAATCGCCCTATATGACTTTCTTAAAAAGAGTCTGGATATTGTGATGATCCAGGAAACTCACTTTAAAAAAACTCATGAACCAAAGCTCCCTACTAGATACTACAACCAATGTTACCTTAGCTCGGGCCCGACCAGACATAACGGTGTGTGCACCCTCTTTAAACGTAACGCCCCATTTGACTTACTGCAAAAATACTGCGACACTGAGGGTAGGATTTTGATCTTGGTGGGTCTTTACTACGGTAAACCCATCACTCTAGCAAATATTTATGCCCCAAATAAACCAACCCCTAGTTTCTTCCGCAAAGTCACTAACAAGCTCCTTGACATAGCCAAAGGCCCTATCCTTTTAGTAGGAGACTTTCATTTCCCATCAAATCCTTCCCTGGATACATCGACAGGCCGGTCCTATCTGAGACTTTCTCAGATCAATAACAACAACACTCTACTACAATCACTTACATTATTTGACACATGGAGAATGGTGCATACAACTACCAAAGATTACACTTTCTTTTCCCATCCTCAACGCTCATACACACGCCTTGACTACATATTCTGTGATCAGGCCTTCCTTACAAATTTAATAGACTCCAAGATTTCACACACCTCCTGGTCCGACCATAGTCTAGTTAGATCTAGGTTTAGATGGACATCCAAACCCAATCACAGACTGAACTGGAGACTAAATGAATATATCCTCACAGATACCGATATCATTGACCAATTAATAAAACACACAGATGAATTCTTTGAGTTCAATATTTCTTCTGACACTACCGCTGCCAATAATTGGGAATCCTATAAGTGTTTTATTAGGGGGATCATTATACAGCTAACTGCAAAACTCAAAATACAGAGATCTACCCAGTTTGACTCTCTAACCAGCACTCTCCTAGCTAAAGAAAACTCTCATAAACAAGAACCTCAATCCTTGCAAAAACTAAATGAAGTTAAGGAAGCAAGAGACACTCTTAATACATTTCTGATTGAAAACGCGCATATGCGTGCCATGACCTCTAAGGCGAAATTTTTTGCAGAATCTAATAAAGCGGGGCGAATGCTGGCGAGATACCTAAAAAAACAGAGACTCAATTCATATATTCAATCCATCAAAAACTACTCAGGTACAATTAGCTCAAAAAATGAAGACATATCAGAAAGCTTTGTCTCATACTACACTTCCCTATATAATATTAAAAACAAAATGAACGAAATGGAGAGGAGAGATAAGATGAAGTCATTCCTTGACTCAATTGCTGTCCCCACGATCCAACAAGAGGACCTAGATATACTAGATGCACCCATCTCGTTACAGGAAGTAACACGCACAATCAAATCTCTCCCAGGTAGTAAATCCCCTGGTCCGGATGGCCTTTCGTCCAAATTTTATCAACTTTTAACTAGTAAAGTCAGCCCTCATTTACTCGAACTCTTTCAGTCTATAGACCAAGGTCTTTCTTTCTCCCAGCCTCTATTAGAAGCCATGATTACAGTAATCCCTAAACCTGATAAACCTAAGGACAACGTAGGCAGTTATAGACCAATCTCCTTAATAAACGTTGACATCAAGATCTATGCTAAGATCCTAGCAAACCGCCTTAATCCTATCCTTCCGAAAGTCATCCATCCAGACAAGGTTGGATTCATCAGGGGCCGTGAGGCAAAAGATAATACCACCAGACTACTTCATGCTCTCTTTGCTTCTCACAACTCTAACAGCCCCCTTGTTCTCCTCTCCACGGACGCCGAGAAGGCCTTTGACAGGGTCGACTAGCATTTTATGTGGTCGGCCCTGTCAAGGTTTGGTTTCCCAGACAAATTTATAGCTAGAGTGCAAGCACTATATAATAACCCCCGTGCTAGGATAAAAGTTAATGATACAATTTCCCAAACTTTCCCAATATCTAATGGCACCCGACAGGGGTGCCCATTATCTCCTCTGCTGTTTGCCATTACTGTGGAAATACTTGCAGTTCAAATTAGAAACGACCCTAATATCACTGGCATCCAGTTTGGCAATATCCGTCAGACCTGTCTTCTTTTTGCAGATGATATTATCTTTACATTACAGGCGCCTAAAACCTCTCTCCCTGCCCTCATACATGTCTTGGAGTTATATAAACAGTTCTCTAATTACTCTATAAACATGGAGAAATCAAGCATCATTCCCATTCACATAAATCCCACAGAAATAGACTTCCTCCATAACGATACCCCTTTTGCTGTCACAAGCTCTCTAAGATACTTGGGACTTACTATTCCTACTAACCCTCAGGATTTGTTCCACGAAAACTTTCTAAAGCTTCAAACCGTAATTTTCCCATTACTAAATACGTGGCATAAACAGGGCCACCTATCCTGGACAGGCCGAATAAATGCCATAAAAATGATGAAGTATCTATATTTATTTCAGGCTCTACCTATCTCAATACCAAAACCATTTTTATGCACCCAACAAAAAATGTTAGAATCTTTTATCTGGTCCTATAAAAAACCAAGAGTGTCTCGCCTAACATTATACTTGAGAAAAGATGAAGGAGGTCTCAATATCCCAAATTTGTCATTATATTATAGGGCGGCACACCTTGCTCGAATATTGGCGTGGAATCATAATTCTTCATTTAAAATCTGGGTACAAATCGAGGCAGCCCTTCTCCAGGAAACCTCGATGCGAGACCTCTGTTGGCTTCCCAAACCCCACAGACCCCCCATGATCAAACTTAACGAAAGTATTAACACTACTCTTGCTATTTGGGACTCCCTTATCCAGCATCCCAATACCCTTTCTACCCCGATCTCACCCATGACCCCAATGTTAGGTAATACACTCTTTTTTCGACTAAACCAATTTAAATTTGAGACTGAAACCACGAGCCACAAAAATCTGCCTATATTTCTACTTACGGACTCTTCTTTGGTTAAAGACAGAATCTCTTTAAGAGACTCCTTAGGCTCTCCATTTCACAGCTGGTTTTCTTATCTCCAAATCCGACAGGCTATCCTTGAATGTCCTCAAAGAACTGACTGCCTTCGTACACTTAAACCTTTTGAAAAACTATGCCTTAATCTTGACATACATAAATCCCACTTATCCATCACACACAAATTTCTTAGGATCCCACCTGCAACCAGATTACCCTCCTTCACTAATAAATGGGAGACAGAACTCCAGCTCAGACTTCCAAAAGAGGATTGGTCAAGATGTTTTCATATGACACATTCCGCTTCAACATCCTTAGTATTGACTGAACTCAATTATAAAATCATCTCCCGATGGTATCTTACCCCCCAGAGATTGTCTGAAATATTTCCAGGAGCCAATAGGTTCTGTTGGCGACAGTGTGGGGAGGTTGGCACTTTAGCCCATGTCTGGTGGTCCTGTGATAAATTGTCGAACTTTTGGACCCAAATAGAACAATGTATTAACACTACGCTGAGTACTCAAATTTCTATTACTGCCCCAATGATTTTATTAAACTCAATCCCAGATATACAATGCGCCTATCGCACTAAATTGCTGCAGTTGATGCTTACATGTGCCAAACTACTCATACCTCGGTTGTGGAAACAACAACAACCCCCCACCTTTCATCAATGGGAAATGGAGCTTACTTATATACTATCCCTTGAGAAGAGATACTACTGTTTTATAGGGAAACAGGATTTCATACTTGACGTTATATTTCTTTGGGAACAAAGAACTCCATAATACGTAACAGAGGTTGCTACTGTACCATATCACTGACCATTTACATCTACACATAAGTCAGTACACTATCTTCTAACCAAGTTGGACATACATAGTGCGAGGGAAGATTTTTTTTCTCTCTTTTCTCTGCTTCTCCCTTCCATTCTCTTCTTTTCCCCCTCTGCTTCTTTTTTCTCTCTCCTTCCCTTAAAACAGGTCCCTTATCACTATCTCCACTTCCTCCATTAACTCAAATGCTGAATACTCTTAGGTTTATACAGAATATATAATATGTTGATATTTACCATATTTTGCACCGTATAATAACTGTCTGTTTGAGTTATGTTTTTTTTTTTCTGAAAATTATTAATAAAAACTATTTGAAACAAAAAAAAAAAAAAAAAAGATGTGGGTTTCATGTCTGTCCCTTTAATACTTCAAGTTCTCAGAAATTTATTGAACGTTTTTTACAATACACTCCTTTGAAAAATTATATTCAGCTTTAGTATTAGCAAATGCTTGAAAGAATGTTTGTAAAATTAAAAGCAAATTTTAGTATGAAAACTAGGGCGCCAATTATCTAAAGTGGTTGGTGAGAGTCTATAAGAATGCTCGCCAGTACTTCTATATCCCTGGTGGAATTATATAAATCCCCTTTTTACCCTGAAAACAGGGGGTCTCGCTAAGGGGTATATACTGTATTTTCGCATGGGAAGAAGATGTATATATTACAAAAGTGCACAATGAAAATCGTAATTTAAAAATCATACAAAATGAATAATTTAACCATTTACGCATAAATACCCAGGAAAATATTATATTGTTTAGGTGCATTAAAAATCTTAACAAACTGTTCACTAAAAATCGTAAAATTTGCATGTGAATTATACAGGTATTAATCGTATTAAATATGCACAGTGTATATGTTCATTTAAGAACACTTGCGGCTAGATTTAGAGTTCGGCGGTAGATGGGCTGTTAACGCCACGCGTGTTTTATGTCTAACGCACGGCATTGTTTGACTCCGGTATTTAGAGTTAATATAAGACCATCTAACGATGCTCCTAACGCGTGTATGTCACACGCGTAATCCTGCCCGCGTTAGACAGTCTCCCATAGAGATCAATGGGAAAGGCAAAAAATAGCTTTTTTCACCTAACACTCGATCTCGCGAGAAATACGCACAGCTCGGTCATATGACGCATACCACATCATGCACAACAATAACACGCCGCAAATGTCACAACATCAATCAATCAACAAAGCACACAAGCATTACACATTCACAAGCGGGGGAAGTTTTAATACTATTTATACGTGGAATACGCATATACTTTAAGATGCGGAAAATCGCACAATAACAACAAGGATTAAAAAATATATACATACACTAAAAAAAAAATCGCATTCAATATCATTATATATTATGAAAAACATACATATACAACACTTCACGAAGAACACACCATCGCAAATTCACATTTAAAAAGAATACTATTGTACAATGTTAGAGAAAACGACCACTATGACATCATCGCATTCTACACATTCCACAAATACCAACTCAAAATGAGCATGCGCAAATTAACACACCTAATACACATTGCAATAATATTAATTGCTAATAAAGCACACCTGAACACTAATTACAATGGAAATTGGGACATCATTAAACATTTACACAGGGTATATAAGCACCACACAAGCAGGGCTTCTTTGACTGTGTTGCTGGTGGGTCTTTGGAGATTTAAGAATAGAGATTTTGCGATTTTTTGAGAGTGAGTTAGTGTTAGTGTGAGAGAGTCAGTTGGTAGTGTTAGCGTGAGAGAGTCAGTTGGTAGTGTTAGCGTCAGATAGTCAGTTGGTAGTGTTAGCGTGAGATAGTCAGTTGGTAGTGTTAGCGTGAGAGAGTGAGTGAGTTAGTGGGAGTTAGCGGGAGTGGGAGAGAGTCTGTTAGTGGGAGCGTGAGTGAGTTAGTGGGAGTTATTAGTGATAGTTGTTAGTGTGAGCGTCAGTTAGTGGTAGTTAGTGAGCGTTAGTGGGAGTGTTTGTTATTGAGAATTAGAAGTAGTGTTAGTTAGCGAGCGAGTGATTTATCTGTACACTTAACACATTTACACGCAAACACATTCAATACATACATACACTTATCAATAACACTACATACACTCCATACCCCCTACCCCCTCATACTACACTCCATACCCCATTCCTTGTAGTCCCATTCCCTTTCATCCCATTTACTCTTATCCCATACCCCATACCCATCCCATACCCATCCCCTAGTTACATTTAGTTTACATATCCTCCTTTTAGTCTTATTCTTTTCGTTTATTTAAATACTCCTTACCCTCTTTGTTTTTTTTTACATCCCTCACACTTTAAGCACCTTTTTTGTCTTTTTAGTTCTTTATTTTGACCCCCTTTCATTTCATCACACTCACTTTTTTTTTATTATTTGGGGTTTAGTTTAGGGAGGAGATGGAGGCCAGGCAGGGGACAGGTAGAGGGGGGAGTAGAGGGAGGGGGAGAGGAACAGGGCAGGAAGGGGGGCAGGAAGGGGGGCAGGAAGCGGGGGTGGAAGCGGTGGGTGGACCCAGCCACTTGGTTCAAGATGACCAAGTGGCTGGGCCCAGTGGCGGTCAGAGTAGGGCTTCACAGTCCGGGAAACAGAGGGCATCGTCACAGGGGAAGGCCAAGGCGACTAGGGAGGCGAGGTTTACGATGGAGGAGAAGGAGGCCCTCGTAGAGGCCTATATGGCCAGGTATAGGATGCTGCAGCACCAGAAGACTACCCCGACTGACAGGAGGAGGCTCTGGAACGAGATTCGGAATGCAGTCAATGCAGTGGGTTGCCGGAACCGGGATATGGATTCCATCAAACATCGGTACCGGGACTGTAAACTTGAACTTAAAAAAAAGTTAAGCCTGGAGGCCCGACATGCCGCAGGGACCGGTGGCGGCCCTGCCCTTGAAATGGAGTACTGCAGATGGGAGGAAATGTTGCGGCCCAGCATCTCCGAGGTGGAAGTAGTCGGTATCGGAGGAATCGATACCGGGAACCTGCCACTCTCATCTGACGGTAAGCTCATTGAACAATAATTTCACATACGAATGTATTTCAATGGACACTATACGCAAACATTTACTTTCATGATTGAGGTAGCGAATACAATTTGACAAAACATTCAAATGTACTTATATTACATAATTTGATTCATTCTTGAGATATATTTTAATGAAGAAATAGCCATGCACACGGTGAAACAATCACAGGAGGCAGCTATATTCAGCTAACAATCAGAATCTTATAAACATATTTAGATATGCTTTTCAGCAAAGAATATCCAGAGAATGAAGCTAATTAGATAACAAAAGTACATTCGAAAGTTGATACTAAATGTATGCTTATAAATCATGAAAGATAAAACATTGGGTTTCATGTGTTAAGGATCCGATTAATGCTATTACGCTGTTTACACGCATTCTATTACTTAGCGGTTACATCAGTATCTAGGCTATAGGTTAGGTGTGCATTTAAACAGACTGAAAACAAACGCAAAAACATTCACATTGACCAGATATCACAAACACTGTTTAGAAAAAGCGGAAATCGTATTGATTGTTTGTTAGATTTCAAAGTGGATTAATGATTCTGCATTTGTAATTGTATCGTAAGCTAAGTCATTTAAACCTTTATTTGCAAATATGCTAATATATACATTTCTTTTTTTAATTTTTTTTTAATATACAGAGTCTGGGGACGAGGCAGCACAGCCTCCTGCATCTCCCCGGGATGAGAGTGGTGGTGAGGAATTCCCACTTCGGAGGGAAGAGGCCCCCCGTGACGAACAGCGCACGGGAGATGATCAAGAGGCCCCGGAAGCACAGGAGGATGCCGCTGAAGCCGCGGAACCCGAGGTCCCTCAAAGACCCGCACTCCGCCGTGCACGGGCACCCCGCCGTGCACGGGTTCAACAGGCACAACAAGAAGAAATAGCGGAGGTGCGGGTTCTACTGGAGTACATAGACCAGATGCGTACCTCCCGGATAGAAAACATAGAAGGACGACGCAGAATACTTGATGGGCAGAATCAAATAATTCAAGGCCAAAACGAAATAATCAGTATACTGAATACAATACAAGAAGGACAAACAAGAATGTTCAATCTTCATCAGGAAATGTTCACATTTTTCCGGGAGGCGCATGCTGGTCTACCTCCTGTTGCTGGGCCTCTTGTTGCTGGGCCTCTTGCTGCTGGGCCATCTCCTCCTGCCGGCCCATCTCATCCTCCTCCTCAGCCATCTACTCCTCCTCCTCCTCAGCCATCTTCTCCTCCTCCTCCTCAGCCATCTTCTCCTCCTCCTCCTCAGCCATCTACTCCTCGCCTTGGTAGTCCCAGTACTCTTCCTTCCACTCCTCCCACAACAGCTCCAAGGAGGACTCTTCGGAGTCGGCAGTTGCCTCTCCCAGAGCCTCAGCCCCGTGGGAAGAGGGGAAGGAAGAGGAAGTAAGTATTTTTTTCCATCTTAAATTTTTTTTTTTGTGTAATGGATAGGTATGTGATGATGTGGTTTTCATACACTTGTGGACCACACTCTGTATATAATCGACTTCTATGGGACCGGGTCCATGGAGGAAGATTCTTTGCAGAGTGTGGGTTATAAGTGTGTGAAAACCACATCATCACATACCTATCCTTGTTCATGATATTGATTGGTTTCTGTGATGTGATGTCCAAACTGTTTCCCGAATCGCTAACTAAATTACCATAACAATTATCCATGATGGCATATTACTGTTTGAATGCCAATAACACAGCTTAAAGGGACAGTCAGAAAATTATTGATTACAAAGAAAACACTGTATTACGCATTATAAAGTTTGAAACAACAAAACATGGAGAAATACATGTGTGACTTATGTGCTTACCCTTGTATCTATGACTATGAAAAATGACCACTTATTTGTTGTTCTGACATAACAACATTTTAGATATCAATGATCAATACATGGTCAATAATATGCTGTATGAGCACAAGATTTTACATATACAAATGCTATCCAAATGCCCTCTAGTGCTCAAATTGTATAATGATTACAAGCACTCTTCAAGATTTAAGAAATGAGCACACCAACCTCATAGGTTTAGATAGCAAATTTAGATAGCAAATGTTCAATTGTTGAGAAACATTTGATATCCTTGTTATTACAGAATTGACTTTTCGAATAATGTAAAAATATTTTTTTTCGAAACTGTCCCTTTAACAACATTACATATGCTAACACATTTTAAGCTTGTTGCTATATCTACATGTACTTTGTCAAAAAAAATATTTGAAAATCACATTTATATTGACGTGTTAAATAAAGTCTATTTTCTTTAAGAGACATTATTGTGTTAATATTTTATTGTAACTATTTTTATTTTAACAATGAATATGGTTTAAAGTCCTTTTAGGAGTGGGGGGGTGAAATATGCTAACAAAAATATATTTGAAGATTAAACTATGTGGATCTCATACATGATACAAAAAAACAACATTTGCATTCAAGGGACAGTATCCTATATTTTTTACATAACTGTATGTAATAGACACTACTACAAACAACAAGATTAACATATACTGATAGCAATATTAAAAAGCTTCAAACACTTGCAAATAAAATAGGGTTAGCTATATTTTAAATATAGATGAACCACCATTACAACCGTAAAACACAATACCCCATCATTAACATATGAAAAGAACCTTTACACAAACTGGACAAAGCTGGAGATGGTACTCACATGAAACTCATTGGCTTTGCGAGGAGTAAGAAAATTACTTACATTTTCTTACAACACAAGACAAAATAAACCTATTGGTTAAACAATGGACTATCTAACTAGAGACAAAATCAAATATTTTTATTTATAATGTGAGTGTCTAATGAACCTTTCATAAAATATACAACGAAATTACATTTAGAAGAAGTCGGCATCATATATTTAGCATATGATAAATGCATATTGATTACTTTATTCAAACACAATAGCGCATATTTATTAATTAGATATGTTCAACATTAAACACAACATTAATTTTTAAGAAAAAGGAACATTGTTGACAAACATATTAAACATGGACTGTAGAGATTTGCACTTGCCTAGAAATATCCTATGCATGAAAACATTTTGCTTTCGTTCGTTGATTCAACCAGACATCCAGCAAAAGAGAATGTGTTGGTCTTTATCAGCTACGGGTCAACAATGTAACATGATGCAAATAATACATATTCGCAAGCTTTTTAAAATTGCATGCAGTCACAAACGTTTTTAACGTGCACAAATATTGCGGGACTACGCAATCCAATCACACGTTTTTTTAACTTTACATGTGCCGTCTTAACATGGCGCTTCCTTGATCACGTAAGAACGCCATCCAATGAAAGGCACATTATTGATCACGTAAGAACGCCCAAAAAAAAAAGGCGCATCCTTGATCGCGTCAAAACGCAATCCAATAAAAGGCATATTCCTGATCACGTAAGAACGTCAGTCAATACAAGGAATCATTGGACAGCCTGGCAGGTGACGTCTTAAGCAACATGGCGCATCCGAGATCGCTGAAAAACCGCAGACAATACAAGGACTCAGTGACATCTTGGCATATCATTAAGAAACGTATTTATATTTTAGGAACTAGTATGTGTGTAGATTGCTATCTAGGAATGTCACCAAATTATGAATCATCTTTTCGGACTTGACTGTCCCTTGAACTATAGCTATGGTGTATATCTTTAACATTTAAAAGATACACATGAGAAATACATATGCCATTGATGTTTTAAGATATCTTTGGATTGTTGTTGAATAACAATAGTTATACATGTATTGATTAAACGTGTCATTTATTCAAGTTTAATTATGGTCAGCCTACCTATAGCCATATATGGGAGGAGATGTATTTTGTTAACATATTAGTTAACTAATATTCATCATCTACATTATTTGTATTACACACAGAGATTGATTTGGTTACACTTTGACAATAATATAGATTTGAAAATGAAATACAGGTGCTGTCAACATTACAATAAGATTGTTTATTAATAAAACTATATGTCCTTGTTCTTGTAAAAAGGACAAAAACGCTTTACAAATGGAAATACATTCATTTACAATAGTGATCAACATCACTTAAAGGGACATTATTTTGTTTTTAAAAAGAGCATACACATAGTCAATACTATTTAAATAAAATGAACACTTTACAGGGATTATATCATTGTATCAATACTCAGATCATTTGGTAAAGGTGCATCAATTCATGCAGAGTTTATAAATACACACATGGATATGAACATTTAAATATACATATATACACAAATACAAAAATATATATACATATATAAAGAAATTACTCTGCTAATCATAATCAGGCAATGATAGAGCTAAGAGAAAATAATATAAACACAAATAATAAGATTACATTGGAGATGTTAATCTTAAAGTCATTTACTATTGTCTTACATATATGATTTCATTATAACAAATAGATTTGTTAGGTCCCTTTAAGGATAAACAACATAAACTAGAGCTTGCAAAAAATAACAGGAAGAATGAGGACAAAGATTTGTGAAATAAAATTTATTTTATTAGTATGTAAGAAAACATACACAACGTTTATAAATAATCTTGTAAAAATAAGGAATATATGAGCCATATGACAAGGTAACACAGTGCATCACAGTCCATGAAGAGAGTTGCCAAGGGCCAGCATAGCCCCATTGGAGACACATGACAAGGTAACACAGTGCATCACAGTCCATGAAGAGAGTTGCCAAGGGCCAGCATAGCCCCATTGGAGACACATGGCAAGGTAACACAGTGCATCACAGTCCATGAAGAGAGTTGCCAAGGGCCAGCATAGCCCCATTGGAGACACATGACAAGGTAACACAGTGCATCACAGTCCATGAAGAGAGTTGCCAAGGGCCAGCATAGCCCCATTGGAGACACATGGCAAGGTAACACAGTGCATCACAGTCCATGAAGAGAGTTGCCAAGGGCCAGCATAGCCCCATTGGAGACACATGGCAAGGTAACACAGTGCATCACAGTCCATGAAGAGAGTTGCCAAGGGCCAGCATAGCCCCATTGGAGACACATGGCAAGGTAACACAGTGCATCACAGTCCATGAAGAGAGTTGCCAAGGGCCAGCATAGCCCCATTGGAGACACATGGCAAGGTAACACAGTGCATCACAGTCCATGAAGAGAGTTGCCAAGGGCCAGCATAGCCTCATTGGAGACACATGACAAGGTAAAAGAGTGCAACAGGCACAACAAAAAACTGATAAAAAGGCCAAATGGCAACAATATAAATACAAATTCAACATGTGGACAGAGGATTATTATCTGCCACCATGGAGCATATCCAGATCCTCCACTTACTGGTCATCCTCTTCATTGTCCTGTGCATGTCCAGCTCCAGATTCAGGCCTTGAACGTAATTGCATAATTTCACGCAGAGTCAAGTCCTGAACCCGGAGCTGGGCCTGCATGGTGTCGTTCATCCCTCTCAGGACAGCTGCGTTCCTCAACACGGCCTGCTCTACTCTTGCTATCCCTTCTAGCATGAGCCATGCTGAGTCACAGCCTAAAATAAAATAAAAATTAATATTAAGGATAATTACACAACAGAATAAAAGATTTTAATACATACATTGTCATCATAAAGACAAATAATTATTTACATCAATTATTTTTCATATATTCTTTACACATGAATTAGGTTATTCAGACAGACAGAAATCATTAAAGGCTCATGTTACTCAAACATGTTGAACCCTTTAATTGGTTTTAGATGATCCACTTATACAGCTTGAGTGTATCAAATCTTGTTAAAGGATTTACATTGTACTTACATTAGCAATTAAAAAATTCAATTTAGACTGTGGTAGGCACACATATCCTTAAACATTTTGGCATTGAGGACAAGCTGTGTAAACATAGCAACCAGAAGAAATTACATTCCCACTGGGTTAGACAAGAGATAATGTATCCACATTTGGACATAAAATTTTGTATCCAAGTAGTGGTGTTTGGTATATGTAGTGATATCCAATTAAAGGGACACTGAACCTAAATATTTAATGGACTGATTCAGATAGAGCATGACATGACAAATCTTTAGAAATTACACATATTCATTATATGTTTTAATTGTCAAGCTATATTTTGAATGCAAGAATGTTGGTTTTTATGGAAGCCAATATTTGTTGATGAACCTTGTTTGTGCATGCTGGTTGATGGATACATTCATCCAACAATAAAGAAATGATGGCCACATTTATTTTATTGTTTAAACTAATTATAGGAATAAGTTGTTTTCAATAAATATATCAAGAGAATGACGAATAATTCATAAGAGTATTCTATTATACATTGGCTTAACATTGCATGCTGGATTTGAATCACAATTTAACCAATTTAACTTCACTGTACCTTTAAGTATCTTATAAAGTGTATTTAGAATGATACTTACAGCTGTGCCTGGGAAGGACAATCTGACACCCAGGACAATGAAGGTTTAAACAGGGGGGAGGGATGGGATTGGCTCGGGGAGGGATGGGAATGGCTTGGGGAGTGGTGAGCTGCTGCTCCAGGGTAGGCCGTACAGCTGGGGAGTGGGGAGTTTGGGTCTGGGCAGCTGTACGGGCCAGAATACGGGGAGAGCGGCGAAGGGGGGTGTATGGGCGTTTTTTGGGAGGGACAGGATATGAAATATGGGAAGGGCTGGCAGTGGTCGGGGCATGGTCATGGGTTTGGTGATGGGAAGGGCTCTGGGTGTGTGCAGAGGTGTGGCCATGGTCAGGGGTGTGTGCACGGGGAGGGGTCTGTGACTGGGCAGGGGCGGAATCCAGATGACCAGAAGTGGTGGATCCATCTGAAAATGTAAAATAAATATATTAACATCTCATACATCCTGACATCAAATCAACGCATTTAAAATTGATTATGTTTTCAATATACCTCGAAGTGTGTTTGAATCTGTAAACTATTCTGAAATGAGGATATGGTATCTATATAGGCACTCAGATGAATCTCAATGACTGTCTGTACAATGTGAAACTTATTATTGTGTTTTGGCATGGAATATGCATGTGACATAATGATGGCATGAATTATATATTCTTAAAAAAATATATACAAGCAGATTTTCATGCTGCCTGATATAGAAAGGGGGCAGTAGTGTATTTGAACAGACAAATAATATTCCTTTTTAAAGGGAAAAAGCTGTAGACTTTGAATGTCTTCAATAAAATGATTTCAAAAAAAGAAACATGTTGGAAACATGATAGATATATTTCACATACCATCAGACTCCAAGGCAGCCTCTTCCTCCTCCATCCCACATGTGACATCAATCTCTGTAAAACATAACATGTTGTGTACACCTTAAGATCAGATATTATAACATATGTTACTGTTGCTCAAATACGCACATCAATGTTGCATTAAAGATATACACACACAAAGTTATGATTTACATCATTTTGATGGAGCATACAAATGACAATAGATTTGTTATTGTCAATAAATCAGAATATTAATGTATTGTTTGTCTTAATGTTAAATTCATAAAAGCATAGTACATAGAACATTTAAGATTTCTCATGTGTGTATCACTTGATGACTGTTGTTAAAAAAAAAAAAATTTAAAAAAACATATGTTAGACATCTTATGAATAACAAATGTGTAGAATAATAAAGTAGAAATTATTAATCGCTCAATATAAAAAATAAATATATAATCAGAAGATAAATTCTATGATTTTTTATAATGTTATGCTTCATCGGAATCATGATCATAATATTGATTAGCAATACACCTTCAATTACATATAAATGAGTCAATGGACTTACCAGGAGACCGCAAAGGCGGCTCTATGTCACTGCTGGATTCCTGTGGGCTCCCCACACCAACTCTCTCTATGAATGATATAGATATATATTATTAAACACATTTTGGATATCACTAAATCACATCTGTCTAGAATTTTAACATTAATCAACTTTAAAATGTGAAGAATAGAGCAGTCATTACACCAGAAAATGCTTGATTGAATCAAGGGGATTCTGTAAACATATCTGTATTCAACATATGTTTAATGTCAGACTACATTAGACATCAAATTCATCTCAGATGCTGCTATTGCATATCTAAATATACCCAATGATCAATGTTCTTAACCCTTTAAGGACACAGCTTTCACTTAGCTCAATTGTTTTATGACGGAATAATTCCGTCATATGTCCTTAAGAAGTTACAAGAATACACACAAACCACATATTGAGGAGCATCTGTTGACAAATCTAAACAAACATGTGTCACATCGAGCCATTTTTTCAATGTACAGTAATCTTGTTTAGGACACAACACATATTTATCACAATACATAACAAACTTTATTATTACAAATATGTAATCATGGTGCTGTTAGAGTATGCAGATATATATAAAGTAACTCCAACAGATAATTAGATTTATATATCAATAGTTTTTAATAAAAATAATGTAATGATGAATGAATCTATTTTGTCTTAAAGGGACACTGACATGATTAATTTAAATAATTGATTTCTATGTTCAAACTGTAAAAAATGATTTAACATTGACTCCTATTATAATTCGAATGTTGTTCGATATTAATCTTAAAGGCAGATAAGGAATATTGGATTCAATAAATATTGTTTGTTGAAGGTATCCACCAATCATCAATATAAACCCAGGTTGGTCAACAAATATTTAGATGCACATAAACGTACTTTATTTATTTTAAAATACATTTAGCAATAGAATATGTCACATATGATGATAGTATTATATTTTATGTTTATTAATATTGCATACTGTATGTGAAAGACAATATTAATAATTGTAGTTCAGTATCCCTTTAATCTAAAATTAAATAGATTCCACAATGTTGTTGTTTGTTAATGAATTATCTACTCCATATGTTGATGTAATGAATGGTATTGAGCATGCAATTAAAATCAAATATGTTATTTAAGTATATCCGAATAATTATATAATTTTCATCTATTAAATAGACATTACATATAAATATAGAACAATGTGTATTTAGTATGTAATGTTCATTCCATGTTTCTAAGACAAATGTCAATTAAAATGAGACATACCATACTGTGACAAGCCCTGGCTTGAGGATCCAGCAGCCACATCCATATCTGTAATATATTAAATGAGGATTGCATATCATTAATACTAATCATGCCATGTTTAAAATATTTACATTAATAACAAATCAATAGAAAAATATTAATCCTTTGGTAGTCCCATGAGTTAATAGTTTCCGCAATTAAATGAATGATAAATATATCCTGGACTCTTATTTTCAATCAGTTGTGTTGTTTACTGTATCTTTAAGAATATATGCTTGTTATTACATAATCATCAATTGATGGCCATATGTTATAATTTATTAGTATTATTCGTTTTTTATTAGATATAATATTTAAAATAAGAATACTGTATTCTTCACTAATCTAAGATTTTCCATTTAATTTTTAACAACATGTATAAAGCAATGCCACTTTCCGCAAACCCATGTTAACGTGGATGAGAAATGCCATTTTCGCGATCATTGCGCAATGATTCCAAGCGGAATTACGCATCCGTCATTTGACCAACATGTATAAAGCAATGCCACTTTCCGCAAACCCATGTTAACGTGGATGCGAAATTAGATTTCCGCTCTGTGACGCATATTCTGTAGAGCGCAATAAACATCATTCCAATTTCATGTATCACTAATGTAAAATCAGATATCTAAACATCATATGTAGTGTATGTTGTGAGATCTGTATAGGTTTAGTATCTGACTAAATACACATTTTGGATTTTTAACATTATAAATATTATATGAAGTTGGATAATTACCTGGTTCAGATTCTCTATCGGGTCCTCCCAGGCCACCGGACGGAGAAGCATCTGCCCTGTCCCCCGCGTCAGGACTTTCAGATCCCGCAGCTGGGAGGGAAGAAGAGGAGGCCGAGGATGGCGAGGATCTAAATCTTTTGGGGACCCGGAGATTGAGGAGCTCGCATAAAGTCACCTCATAAGGGAGTAGGTACAGTTTCCGCGGGGCCTTTCTTTGGCCCCCTCTTTTACGGGCTTGTACCCAGTCCCTTATGAGGTTGACTTTTTTCAATAAACGCAACCTCATATCTCCGAATCTCCTCATGATCTGATCCTGGGTCCTCTGGACGTCACACACCAATCTAACCGCATTGGTGATAGACTCCCAGAGGGCCTTCTTAACAGGCGCATCTGTCGAGCTCCTCTTGTTCCCAAACAGCTGGGGATAAAAGTCCTTGACGGCGTGGACCAGTGCAGCGCTCTCCTCCTTGGTGAACCTGGGAACTGACATGCCTGCTGGGTTGTATAATAATAATATATATTGCCTGCAGGCATTAGAGAACTGACAAAGATGGCAACGTGTAATGGACTTTTATATGGTGAAGTAAACATGAGATGCACCATGGGACAATTTATCTGTACATCTGATTGGATAAAATATTGAAATATTGTTATAATGTCTGTGAGACCATCCTGACTCAAGTTGTGTTTGTGTGATGAACTCTGATTGGCCGTTCCTTAATGTTTCATATCTTAGTAACTTCCTTACACATACCGCTTGGTGGTGCTGTAACTTCATTTTTCATGTAGACTTATTTGTAACTCATGGGCCTGTCATGCGGATATGTGTGACGCAGATTTAATATCCGTGATCCGTGAAATATTAATGATTAAATACTCTTTAAAATCTCATCCTGTCACATTATTAATGTTGTAGACATTTCTCGGTTTAATAACGGTCTGTTTCTTTAATACAAATACACATTTAATATTGTATGTCTTTATTGTTCTTTAAATAAATTGATTGTGAAGTATTGACATTGCTCTATTAAATGTATTTATAATGCACATTGATTGTGTGCTATTGCGTGACATTACACTAATGTTTAAATATGCTAATCTGGTGTTTGAAGATGCGTTTCCCACGCAATATTTATTAATGTTAAAATTCCGGGAAGAATGTCAGTAACTTTGATAATCTGTTTATAAATGTTAAACTACAGCTTTGTTATTCGCAAATAAACCTCGAGCTTGTATTTCTCTGAAGTGCTCATATATGTTATTGTGCAATGGCGTCTTTAGTTTTAAAGAGACATTACAAACAATTGTATCAAATGATCTGTAGAGATAGAAGATTGTTTAGACTTTAAAATGTAAATCATTTTCTCTTAGTATTTATATATCCTCAACATAAGAAATTTAAATGCACATGGTTGAGCCAATCACATAAGGCATCTCTGTGCATCCACCAATCTTCATCTACTGAGCCTATCTCGATATGCTTTTCAAGCAAAGTATGTCAAGATAGGAAGAGAAGTAAATACACTATTTCAAGCTCTTAAAGGGACACTGTCCAAACAAATTTACCATTGGTGATTGAGCATGAAATGTTAATAAACTTTATTATTTAATACGATTATCAAATGTTAAGTTATCTTGTTATGTTTCTTTGAAAATCAATAATGATATTTTATATTACGGACAATTGTTTAATAAAAACCTGGGTTGTCCTTGACGATTGTTGCATCAATTATTCCAAACAATCAAGTTCTGTCCAGAGTACTGAAGCAAATAAATTAGCTATTTACTGCCTTATTTCTAAAGTAATGATAGCAACATCACAATGAGCATTCATAATATGAGACAAGTTTTAAAGTTGATTAAAATAGAATACTCATTCAGAATGTATAAATCATTGTTTTTTTAAATGGCTACCTTTAAGTATATTTTGAGTTCATGTCCCTTTAAATAAACATTTCACAATAATGCTTAATATATCATAAACCTAGGCACCTTCCTTTTGCTAAATGAGTCTAACATATGAGTAAAGCAAATTTAGATTAACTTCTAGATTGTTTTACACACTGACTGAAATATATTTATTAAATGAGGTATTTTTTAGCCTTCAGCGTAGAGGGACATTAAGCTATATGTTATGTATGCATTTTGTATCATAATCTTATATTTGACCAACTTAATATGTTTTGTTATTCAATCATTATATTGTAATTATATATATTCGTGGATTAAATACATCTCTACATAGGCTATTTTGATGCTGATTGTTGTTTGCATATAGATGCCTTATATCATTCACTAAGATATGTGCATTTATTTTTATTTTAACAAGTATATTTAAAGACTGAATGTAATTCTATAGTACATTCTAAATATGTTTAAATTCTTGTATGATATTTGTAACAATGTATACAAAATATACATTTTGAATGACCCCTTTAAGGACCCAAACATATTGTATTTTTATTTAACATTGACAAAATAAACTAAAGGGGAAATTACATTCTATATAGATATTTGATGTCTAACCCAAGAGGTAAGATTGTAATAAATACATAATATTACTAAGTATAGTTAAATGACTCCACTAGAAAATTACATAGATTAACCTGGCATCCAATAACTAATTATTAAAAATTATAAAGTTAAATGACCTACCATTTATAAATGTAATAATTGTAAAATATTTTCTAATAATGTTTTGAGATACCTAAGGAAGATACATGATCTTATACAATTCTTTTTACATTCAACAACACTGTCACTTTCATGTAATTGAACCACTTCACCTTATTAAATGTTAAAACAATCATAATATTAATACATATCCTAAATATTTTTAATATATACTTTTTCAATATAAAAGCATTGAAGAATATGACTCCCCAATTAATGTTAAAATATATCTTTTAATATTCTCTGAAGAATTTTATTTTCTACTATTAATGCATTATTTTCTCTTATGCATGTGCTTGTCAAATAGCCAACTACCAGTCATGGGAGTCCAAGTTTTATTTATTTACAGATTATATTGATATATATTAGAATCTGCTAAAAAAAAAAATATATATTTAATAGAAAATAAATAAATATTCCATGAAGTCATCAGATGCCAATCTGAAATGACAAATAATAAAAATGGAACAAAGTTAATACACACGTTGTAAAATATTCATAAAATACATTTAAAATCATATGGTGTCTATGCTCTAACTTTGATCAACATTTTTTAAAGATAATCATTACATTCATTTTAAATTAATGAAATACATACACCATTATATTGTTGATTAAAAATAATATTTAAATTTCAAAAATAAAATTTATACATAATAATGTATATCACATGTAAACAATATATGTATGCTGAACATAAATGTAATATTTCATGTCCATTCAAATACCTCTATATCAACTATAATATGTATTCCTTTTTCTGATTGTGATCCCTAAATATCTAATTAAGAACTAAATATGACTAATGTATGTAAGCTACTAATATTCTACAGTCTTCACTAGCATGCATTGGTACACCAACCTGGACAATGCATGGTCTTTGAATGTCAATTCAGGGGTAAACAGTTGATCTTCAATAGGTGTCTTATTCATCAGTTCATTAAATAGAGGACTGGGAAATACCATCTAAAAAAGTAAAATCATCTAAGTGTCTGATTGTGATCCCTAAATATCTAATTAAGAACTAAATATGACTAATGTATGTAAGCTACTAATATTCTACAGTCTTCACTAGCATGCATTGGTACACCAACCTGGACAATGCATGGTCTTTGAATGTCAATTCAGGGGTAAACAGTTGATCTTCAATAGGTGTCTTATTCATCAGTTCATTAAATAGAGGACTGGGAAATACCATCTAAAAAAGTAAAATCATCTAAGTGTCTGATTGTGATCCCTAAATATCTAATTAAGAACTAAATATGACTAATGTATGTAAGCTACTAATATTCTACAGTCTTCACTAGCATGCATTGGTACACCAACCTGGACAATGCATGGTCTTTGAATGTCAATTCAGGGGTAAACAGTTGATCTTCAATAGGTGTCTTATTCATCAGTTCATTAAATAGAGGACTGGGAAATACCATCTAAAAAAGTAAAATCATCTAAGTGTCTGATTGTGATCCCTAAATATCTAATTAAGAACTAAATATGACTAATGTATGTAAGCTACTAATATTCTACAGTCTTCACTAGCATGCATTGGTACACCAACCTGGACAATGCATGGTCTTTGAATGTCAATTCAGGGGTAAACAGTTGATCTTCAATAGGTGTCTTATTCATCAGTTCATTAAATAGAGGACTGGGAAATACCATCTAAAAAAGTAAAATCATCTAAGTGTCTGATTGTGATCCCTAAATATCTAATTAAGAACTAAATATGACTAATGTATGTAAGCTACTAATATTCTACAGTCTTCACTAGCATGCATTGGTACACCAACCTGGACAATGCATGGTCTTTGAATGTCAATTCAGGGGTAAACAGTTGATCTTCAATAGGTGTCTTATTCATCAGTTCATTAAATAGAGGACTGGGAAATACCATCTACAAAATAGAAAATCATCTAAGTGTCTCCAATAGGATGTCTCCACAGCCTTATTCTATCAAATAGTTTGCACTTACCATGTGAACATGTCTTTGTATGGTTTTCAAGGTCAGCAGAATTTAAATATGCCAGACATGATCCCATTGGTATACTTCAATTTCAATCTTGGCTTTTTCCCCACTGTCAGTCTTGGAAATCTTCACTGTCAGGCTTCAAATTGTTCCCTTTCAGTCTTTATATTAAGTCATCTCCCTAATGTAAGAAATTATATATAAAGATTTCATACAAGTGTGTGAATCAGTTCTGTACCCCTCTCCCACCCCCCATTTCATAATAAATATCTATCACTAGCTTACTAAGCCTGTGTATGAACCTGTGTTATTTTCTATCAAGTGTGAAGATGAGTCATATTGAGCATAACAAACCTCTGTGTGACATTGAACCATAGTCATTCTAGAGTATCCCTTTCTGATTATGTACATAAGTAATGTGTAAACAAAGTTATATTTTTAAAAATTTATGCCATATTATGTATTTGTGTACAAATCATGCCAGCAACAGTCCATACATTTCTACTTACCATCTGATGTCCTCTATAAAAACCAGGTGGCAAAGACTCGCTATAGGACCCAATGCCCAGAGCATCACCTATATTATGAGAAATAAATATTATTATAACATTTTATCAATACTAACATGTTTGCACAATTCTCTACTTGTCATTTCCCTAGAGTTCACATCTATTGAAAATACTCCAGTGTAACTTCTATTATTTACCGTCTAAAGTGGCGGTTGATGACGTCTGCTCTGACATCAAGTCCCTCGTCCTGGAATTCCCCCTCTAGAACAGGATCATCCTCCTCATCTCTGAGGAGGTCTCTGTCCACCGGGACGGCCTGCAGCATCCCAGCCCGCTGTGCAATATTATGCAGGACGCTACAGGCTACAACGATCTTAGCCACCTTCTTTGGGTTGTACTGGAGTGCTCCTCCAGAACGGTCCAGGCACCTGAATCTCATCTTCAGGAGCCCGAACATCCTTTCAACCACCGCCCCGGTTCTCTTATGAGCCCTATTGTAGCGCTCCTCAGACACATCAGTTGGGCTACGCAAGGGGGTAATGAGCCAAGGCCGGCTCATGTACCCAGAATCACCTATAAATTTAGAACAGAACATAATTCAAACAGAATACTTAAACTAGTATATTGTTGTATAAATATATTTTTTAAAAACCATAATCCATATTAAAAGTTGTCAGAAACATAAAAAAAATAAAAAAAAATTATATATAAATCTGTATCTAGCCATTTCATCGAAGACATGCTACATATGCGTATTTCTCCTAAACCAAACCTTGTGTAAAATGCTAACTACATGTTTACATTGCATTCTCTATATGAACACTTAAGGTAAGACATGCTACATATCTGCATTTCAATAAAACTAGACATTAGCAGAAATAGACAATGACAGGGTTAAATTGCATGAGATAATATCTTGCCATTTCATCTAAGACATGCTACATATGCGTATTTCTCCTAAACCAAACCTTGTGTAAAATGCTAACTACATGTTTACATTGCATTCTCTATATGAACACTTAAGGTAAGACATGCTACATATCTGCATTTCAATAAAAATAGACATTAGCAGAAAAAGACAATGACAGGGTTAAATTGCATGAGATAATATCTTGCCATTTCATCTAAGACATGCTACATATGCGTATTTCTCCTAAACCAAACCTTGTGTAAAATGCTAACTACATGTTTACATTGCATTCTCTATATGAACACTTAAGGTAAGACATGCTACATATCTGCATTTCAATAAAAATAGACATTAGCAGAAAAAGACAATGACAGGGTTAAATTGCATGAGATAATATCTTGCCATTTCATCTAAGACATGCTACATATGCGTATTTCTCCTAAACCAAACCTTGTGTAAAATGCTAACTACATGTTTACATTGCATTCTCTATATGAACACTTAAGGTAAGACATGCTACATATCTGCATTTCAATAAAACTAGACATTAGCAGAAAAAGACAATGACAGGGTTAAATTGCATGAGATAATATCTTGCCATTTCATCTAAGACATGCTACATATGCGTATTTCTCCTAAACCAAACCTTGTGTAAAATGCTAACTACATGTTTACATTGCATTCTCTATATGAACACTTAAGGTAAGACATGCTACATATCTGCATTTCAATAAAAATAGACATTAGCGTCGGTAAATAACAAATGGTTAAATTTAATCCTATAGCTGAACATGACGCTAACAGTTAAAAAATACAGGGGCAATTGTCAAAATAATTAACCATGTTGTGCACAAATACTCACCAACGAGATAACCAGGGGGCATTTGTCTTTCCTCAAACTGTCTCCACAGGGACGACAGAGAGAGGATGCGGGCATCATGACAAGCACCTCCAAAATTCGCATACACATGCATAATCCTCATCCGTGCGTCACAAACATACTGCACGTTGAGGCTATGAAAATGTTTGCGATTTCTGAAGGGCAAGTCATCAATTGGAGCACGCAGCGCAATGTGGGTACAATCAATGGCTCCCAAGACATTGGGCAATTGAGCAATATCAAAGAATTCCCGCTTCAGGCGCCTCCAATCACCATCATTCTGTGGGAATCCTATGTATTGCTTACTGATACGTACCATGGCGTTCAGAAAGTTATCAAACACCCCAGAGAATGTACCTTGAGCCAGGCCATGCATGTACAGTTCTCCGGATTGAAAACTCCCGGAGGCCAGGACGTATAGACAGCTTAGCATCTTACTCATGGGGGGAACAGCAGTCCTTATTTGTATACGTGGCTCCAAATGAGGTTTAAGAAGCTCGTAAAGGCCAATGAGCTGTTCGCGATCGAGACGATACTTATCAAAAACCTCAAAGTCACTCATGTTTTCCAAGGTGGGTCTCACCCTGTAGACACGAGGACCTCGAACCAGACGACCCCTTCGTCTCGGTCTGAGCCGCCGAGGCTGCCTGATTCGACCAACAGCTAGTTCGCCAATAGCACCACCAGCAGCGTCTACCATGTCATCGTCATCCATCTTTCAAAACAGCGTAACAAGGTAAGCACTTGATCTGATGTGGATCACAAGTGATGCATTGGCCATGTTGTTTGGGGGATTTATAGTACAATTAGTCCAATGGTAGTGAGTTTGTAATGATTGCTGATTGTATTCACCTGTTTGTATGTGAGCGGCGCGAATGCTTTCACAGTGGGCGTTTATTTGTTGTTTGCTGAAATGTTAGTTTCAAACAATGATTCTCAATGTGAAAGTGTCAAATATCACACATACAGTGCATGTTTGTAATGTTTGTTCATATGCGTAATCAATATTTCCTAAACGCGATGTTATAGTAACAAGCACACGTCCAGGCTAACATGAATGAAAGTGCATAGTTGTGTATAATGTGCATCGAATGTGATCGATCAATGTTGCTGCAATATTGTTTGTAAATGATAAAGGAACATCTGCCATCTGTAGGATTGTATATATAAGTTATTGCCGAGCTGTCAATATTGTATGCGTCCCTTTAAAATCGCAATAATAATTCAGAACTTCCCGTCTGCCATCTGTAGTATTATATATATAAGTGATTGCCGAGCTGTCAATATTGTACGCGTCCCTTTAAAATCGCAATAATAATTCCGAACTTCCCGTCTGCCATCTGTAGTATTGTATATATAAGTGATTGCCGAGCTGTAAAATATTGTACGCGTCCCTTTCAAATCGCAATAATAATTCCGAAATTCCCGTCTGCCATCTGTAGTATTGTATATATAAGTGATTGCCGAGCTGTCAATATTGTATGCGTCCCTTTCAAATGGCACTAATACTGAATAACTTCCGGCTGTCATCTGTAGTATTGTATATATAAGTGATTGCCGAGATGTGAATATTGTACGCGTCCCTTTCAAATCGCACTAATACTGAATAACTTCCGGCTGTCATCTGTAGTATTGTATATACAGTATAAGTGATTGCCGAGATGTGAATATTGTACGCGTCCCTTTCAAATCGCACTAATACTGAATAACTTCCGGCTGTCATCTGTAGTATTGTATATATAAGTGATTGCCGAGATGTGAATATTGTACGCGTCCCTTTAAAATCGCAATAATAATTCCGAAATTCCCGTCTGTCATCTGTAGTATTATATATATAAGTGATTGCCGAGCTGTCAATATTGTATGCGTCCCTTTCAAATCGCACTAATGCTGAATAACTTCCGGCTGTCATCTGTAGTATTGTATATATAAGTGATTTTCGATCTGACGATATTGTATGCGTCCCATAAAAATTGCACGAATACTGAATAACTTCCGGCTGTCATCTGTAGTATTATATATATAATTGATGTGCGATCTGACAATATTTCTGAATTGTCCCATTGAAATCTCCATAATAATGCTGTTCAAAAGTGTGTTTTACGTATATGTTGTATTGTAGTATTGAGTGTTAAAGTTCCTAAAGGGGCGGTACAGTGGTGAATCTGTGATGTGTATGGTTGAATCTTCTAATGACGTCATGATATTATTAACCTGCCTATGTAGTTGTGAAATCCTCATTGTGTTGTTGTATTGTGCTACATTGTTATTGTGTGCTGAATAAAATCTAAATGTGTGCTTTGTGGTTGCGTGATGGGTGATGCGTGTTATGTACATGTACGTATATATTGTGATTGTGTCCCACATATGCTGACTTCTATATAGCGGTCTGGCATTGTTGTTCCTTCCCATAAAGTGACATCTGTAATCTGGTGTAATGATGTTCTTGTTGTAGGTAATTCCTAATGGTTTCTGGTGATGGAATCATGATGTTAAAAGTACAGTAAAATCCATATGTTGTGTTTTGTGATTCCTCGAGAGAATGTAATGTGTTTTTCCCCCATCATTTGAATGCACATGTATGAGTGAATGTTAAAAGTAATGTATGTGCATCCATGAGTGATCATGTGTTAAGCCTATGTAGATATGCAGTTGCTGCAAGCATATGAGTTGAATAACAGAAATGCAATAATAAAGGTAAATGAGAGATGTTTCCCATTGTGTAGTGTTTGTGAATCCAGAAATGTGTATTGAATTTTATTTTAATTGTAAATGTAATTTTATTGAAATAATAATGTGTTACTAGTGATGTGGATTTGTAGTTGATGTAATCTAAAAGTGTTAAAAATATTTATGGTGTGGTGAATATTTAATATTAAAAAACATAAATCCACCATAGGGAAATAGTCATTTCTTGATCTATTTATCATAGCTGGGTCTAACGCATAAAAGCATGTATTTTCTAGCGCTGGTATTTGGAGTTTTTCCGTCTACGCTATTTGCGTGCGTTAGGGAAATGAGGGTTTCGCGTGCACGAGCACGTCTTCCCAATAGAAGTCAATGGAGGCTCCAAAGATTTCTATATTTTTTGTTCTAAGACTGGTTTTCCTCGTAAAGTGAGTGACGTCATGAGCTTGTGTGAAAAAGTAACTAAATCGTGTTCTTTTTGTAATAAATAAATATTTTGTGTATGTAATGTGGTGTATATTGTTTGTATGCATCGATGAGTGTATGTTTGTGATAATGTTATTCGTTAGATGTAGGTATATGAGGGTCTTTTCCCGTATGTCCATGTAAGTCAATGGGAAAATGGATTTGTGTGGATTTTTTTCAAACACCCGAGATCTCGCAACTTTAATCCTTTGTATTTTAAAGAAAAAATAAAAATTCCGAAAAATAAAGATAGTGTTGTGTTTGTATGAGTGTAAGTGTACTTTGTGTAATATTTGTTTTGTGATTCGTGGATGTTTTTTTGTGCGGTATATGTTTACTACTGGGTCTGAGGTGGCGGTAGAAAGTTGAGCGTTAGGTGTATTTTGAGTCGCGGTAAATAAACTCTAAATACCGGAGTGCGTAAAAAACCCGCGTTAGGAGCCTCTAACGCTGGTTTTGACGGCTACCGCCGAACTCTAAATCTAGGCCTTGATGTGCAAAAAACACGTAAAAATGGGTATTTATAATTACAGTGGGCTGAACATGGGCCTTTCATGGGTGTGTATGAAATTTTCCATCAAACCCCAGTGTAATTCTATAAACATTTCTGCCCTCCAGATCTCATTGTTTTTTTCTCGCAAACAAAAAGGTGGCAAGGTTGTGACAAACTACTAAAAATACTTCATACCCTAATAGAAAAACACAAGCATAAAAAATATAGGTGATTATAAGATGCTATACGCAGAAAGCAGCATAATGTGATTTATATTGGCTGCACTCTCTGCTAATTTCGGCCTTGCACAGCCAAGTTTACCTTTCCAGCGAGCTCCTTTAATTTAAATAGGAGACATCTTGACAATTTTTAAAATAATTCCATCAGGGCAGTCCCTGTGATGGTCGGCGTTAAAAACCACATGTGGGGGGGGGCGGAGCCGACCAGCGCCAAAGATGGTCGTGTGAGTGAGGAGCTCCGTGTAGATAACAACTATTACATCTACAGTTAGCGATATCGATGCCTATAACCCACTGAAACTACCCCATACCGGTAAGCTGCACACGGCAGAGTTTGGAAAGGAGACCGGAGGTTTAAAGGAGGAAGGTGCCGTCACTATTTTGGGCAATATAATAGAGCGACATATGCGGCCTGCCCTCCCCACCTCCGCTACGCTACTAAACTCCCGCAACCCTCACGAACGGGCACTGATACGATCGGTGGCCTTACTACTACAATCAGAGAGCTGGAAGTTTGCGGTCGGACCCAGTGAAGATCAAAAGACTAGCCGCAGAAGCAGGTATACATTAACAATATGGGACTTTGACATCAAAACAAAGGGCGCGAAAGACGCCATATTGCCTTGTTTACTGACACAGCCGTGACCGACAATCAGAGCATATTACACAGGATGCCTGCATGAGTGAACGCGCAAGGTGCTTACAGTATGTGAATATCGTATAACATGTTTTTAAACACACTGTGGGTTACAACACTGGGACTTTATATTCCACATTGAGTTCAAAGAGCTTAAGCTTTCACATATTTCCTTCAGGGAACTGCCATTACAACTCAGAGAAATCACGCCTTTTAGCAGCAAAGTCCGGTGTTTACACTCAGCAACAAAAGACATTTTACTTATATGATAAACATGTCATCAAAACGCCTTCCAAGAACAGACAAATCTTCTAAAGGTGGGAGTACTCCTAACCCTAGATTACATAACTTTTTCAAGCCAAATGACACGGCTTCCACAGAGCCTAAAGAAGGGGAGGAGAATACCACTGATATCACAGAATCTGAGGTGGACATGGAGACGCAGGCTCCGCTAACAAGAGCGGACCTGCAATCTTTGCCGACTAAAGATGACTTTACAGCTCTGATTTCCCACGTCACCCAGATTATGAAGTCAAGTATAGCAGAGGTCAAAAAAGAAGTCAATGAGATTGGGAACCGCATAATGGTATTAGAAGAAGATGCAGAGCAGACTAACTCACTCCTTGACCTGCATGCTAGGCAGTCCTCTCACCAACAGTCTCTAATAGCACAGCTTCAAGACCAGGTAGAGGACCTGGATAATAGAGGGCGCCGCCAGAATGTTAGGTTAAGGGGTATACCAGAAATGGTCAAATCAGAAGCACTTCTCCCCTACTTGCAGAGACTGTTTAACTCTATCACCAACAATAAGGAAGAAGTTGACTACCCCCTGGATAGATACCATAGGGCACTGAGACCGGTCCCCAAGGAAAACGCACCGCCTAGGGATGTTATTATCAAGTTTACTAGCTTTAGGGATAAAGAAAACATCCTTTCTGCCGCCAGACAAAGACACCCTATCTCATTTGAGGGCCACACCATCCTTTTCTTTGCGGATCTCAGCCCCATGACACTCTCTAGACGAAGAGAAACAAGATACCTTACGCTGCATCTAAGAGATCTAGGGATACCATACAGGTGGGGCTTCCCCTTTTGCTTGAAAGTAGTCAAAGGAAACACTACAGCAATATACAGAACACAGGAGGACATTGATCACTTCTGCTCGCAGCTGAGCATACCAAAACCCACTTTGCCAAGTCTGAGGACTGGGACTGATAACAAAATGAACACTAATGAGGCATTACCGAAGTCCCCACTCACCGGATGGAGTAAAGTGGTCAAGAAGACAAAGAGTAAAAACCAGGAGAGAGGACACTCCCTTTCTCCCACACATGCAGATCCCACTTGACAATATAATGCTTATTGGGTGTTACATTATATTTAAGGGAAGTAACCCTAGTTGGTAAGATCACTGTAAAGGTATATTCTGGACATGTTTAGGTCTATCCTATGAATTGCCCATAGTAGTTTTTTTTTTTTCTCAGCTAGACACTGCTGCAATATAGGCCAGTTTAAAGTTTGTTAGTTGCAAAACTGTTTAAACAATGCGATTTTAAATATGCAGGTTGTTATTTCACGTCACAAAGTGACTTGAACCCCCCCCCGTGTTAACATTCAGTTTGAGACCTTTAGTTGGAAGAGATCTCTTATTGTTTATTGTTCAATGTATCAGAGTATTTTTTTGATTGCAATTTTTTTGTTGTTTCAACACAGACCCTACAGGACCTTCAGATGCTTTGCTCTTTCCCTTCCCTTCTCTCTTCTATTCTATCCTGCTTCTCTCTCCCCCTCTAGGTTGCTACACATGCTAAAGACTGGGGTACACAGACCGTCTGTCCGGATGATAACCTGTGAGTATGACTTTGTTCAGCTTCACTGTATGGATACACTGTTGACATTTAGCTACACTTTCCACAGCACAAATGGTAGATAACAAAATTAAACTAATTTCCCAGAATGTAAAGGGGTTAAACTCGCCCACTAAAAGATCGGTAGCTTTATCGAGTTTTAAAAAGATGGCAGGGGGAATAATATTCGTCCAAGAGACGCACTTTGCTAGAGATAAAATACCCCACTTTCACAACAAAGAATTTCCCGTAGGCTATTTTGCATCTAACATACAGAAAAAAAATGGAGTGGGCATATTATTTAAAAAAAAAATACCCTTCCAATTACTACATAAAGCGGAGGACGTAGAAGGTAGATGGATCATTCTAGTAGGCAAATTATACCATAAGACTATTACCCTAGTTAACGTATACGCCCCAAATCATAAGCAGGGAAAGTTTTTTCAAAAATTGACTAATATAATATTGGCAGAATATAAAGGGGCATTGATTCTCGCAGGAGATCTCAATGTAGCTATTGAACCTGACATAGACTGCTCAACTGGTCGCAGCCCGATTGCCCCAGCATCAATCCGCAAAATCTGCACGAATCTTAGGAAGCTGACTCTGTTAGACTCCTGGCGAACAAGCCACCCAGGACAAAGAAACTTTACCTTTTATTCCCACCCTCATAAGAGTTACTCCCATATTGATTACGTGTTTACAGACCAAACAACATACAGCTTAGTTTCAGACTCCAATATAGAGACTATCAGCTGGTCTGATCATGCGGCGGTTAGCATAGACCTTAGATGGTCGGAGAAGCCTCTTACACCTTATATCTGGAGGTTAGATGAAACACTCTTACATAAGCCCATAATAGTGGACAAAATCACAACCTCTATGAAAGAATACTTTAGCTTCAACCCACATCAACACACTTCTTGCCTAACAACATGGGAAGCCCACAAAGCGGTAATGAGGGGAGAGTTTATTAAACAGAGGGCCATACTCACTAAACAATACCGCACAGCATATATGGAAGCTGTGACCACCTTGCAATCGACTGAAAGCTTACATAAGACCAACCCCATGGACCCTTCCCTAAGTCAGCAGCTTCGGTTAGCTAGAAGAAATCTTAATCACATATTATACAGGGAGGCTCAGGATAAGGCTTTTTACATCAAAAAAGTATATTATGCGGAATCAAATAAGGCAGGAACTCTCCTGGCTAGGCTGCTGCGCACAAAGAGAAATAACTCATACATACACAAGATAAGAGCACCGGAGGGTGAACACATACAAGATTCTAGGGGGATAGTTGAAGGTTTCAAAACATACTATAGAGACCTGTATAATCTACGAACACCGACCTCTTTAAACAGGAGGGAAGACCAAATTACATACCTGAATGAGATAGACCTCCCAACATTGCCGCCCGAAATCAGGGAGGAACTGGAAAACCCCATCACACAACAAGAAGTAGTGGTGGCAATCAATAGTCTACCAGGACATAAAAGTCCTGGCCCGGATGGTTTTTCTAATGCTTACTATAAGCAATTTAAGGACATATTAGCCCCACACTTAACTAGCCTATTCACCGCAATAGATGAAGACACAACATGGTCTAAACAGATATTAGAAGCACACATAGCGATTATACCCAAACCAGGGAAAGATAACACTAGAGTAGAGAATTATAGGCCCATATCTTTATTAAATTCGGACATAAAGATTTATACAAAAATCCTGGCCAGAAGATTAAACAAAATCTTACCCCAACTTATACATGTAGATCAATCGGGTTTTGTTCCCGGCAGGGAAGCCAGGGACAACACTATACGTACAGTACACCTCATAGAACATGTAAATAGAACTAAAGAACCAACAATTTTCATTTCCACAGATGCCGAAAAGGCGTTTGATCGCCTGGATTGGGGATTTCTTGAGGCATGTTTGATTAGGTTTGGCTTTGGAACCAAAATGATAGCCAGAATTTTTAGTGTCTACAACAAACCCTCTGCTAGGGTGAAAGCCAATGATACTCTTTCAGATAGTTTTCAGATATATAATGGAACGAGACAGGGGTGTCCACTGTCCCCGCTCCTGTTCGCTTTGTCCATGGAAGGGTTAGCGGCACATATTCGGGACAATGATAAGATCCACGGGATTAAAATAGGCCCGAATGAATATAAACTTACATTATACGCGGACGACGTACTTATATCTATGACATCACCGAACACATCACTCCCACACTTACTATCTGAATTTAAAAAGTATGGAGAGATCTCAAATTTTTTAATAAATCCGCAAAAATCGGAAATCCTTAACATAAATATGAACATTGAAAAATTCTTACTCTTAAAACACATTTGCCCATATAAATTACAAACTCTCCAAATTAAGTACTTAGGTATTGCACTAACACCCTTAACATCCCAACTCTACCAGCAAAATTACGTACCCCTGTTACATAGATTAAGATCGGAATTACAAACTTGGCGAGATAAACCATTATCCTGGTGGGGTAGGATACAGGCTATCAAAATGACCATACTGCCACAAATCTTATACATCTTTCAGACAGTTCCGGTGTCCCTTCCTAGGGCTTTCTTGTTTAACATCCAAAAAGACATTAACTTATTCATATGGGGGAAGATCAAGCCCAGAATAAATAAGACGACTATGTATAGACCTTTGGGTAGTGGGGGTATTGGGGTCCCTAACATAGAGAGGTACTATAACGCGATAATAATCCAACGAGTATTGGATTGGCACGGTAAAATAGAACAAAAGGCATGGACGACTATAGATTCTCATCTCTTGAGAGCCCCGACCCCAGGGGCACTGTGCTGGATATCCCCAGGAGCTAGACCACCCTTAGTTGAAGCCTCAGGGCTGTACACACATATCTTTGATAAATGGGACTCGTTAAGGGATTCCAAGTTAGGCATATCCTCCAGGGTCTCCCCGTTAGCCCCTATCTCATACAACGCAGAATTTTTGGGAGGCCTTGAGTTTCACAGACACACTAGAGGCGAACTGGGATACACAATACCTTTTATAAAATTGACCACTAATGGCACATTAAAACAAAGACAAGATTTGGAGGTAGTAGAGGGGGGCAGTTTCTCCTCCTGGCTAAAGTATGCGCAACTGAAACATTTGATTCACAACTCTAAATATAAAACGGACCTATTAAGACCCACCACAAGATTTGAGAAATTGTGCTTATTAGAGATAATACCTAGAGGAACCCTATCAATAGCGAGAGGATTATTGGAAGACACACTGATTAACTCTCTCCCTTCATACACCACACGTTGGCAGGTAGAATTGGGGATACCCCTAACAAATCAGGACTGGGAGAACATATTTTTTAACACTCGCAAATCTTCTGCAGCGCCCAAA